>NC_092086.1:27900428-28082709 GCF_045679555.1 Salvelinus alpinus
CCAGTCTAGCAATCAAGACCCTCAGAGTTACAGAGCCCCGACAGAGCTCTACCAGTCTACCAATCAAGACCCTCAGAGTTACAGACACACACACACAGAGAGCTCAGCTTGTCTGATGGGGAGTTGGAATACAAACTGTTTCAGGGACACATAAGTCTGTGTTTCACAGGCAACTTTTTTTAACGAAATCTGATCTTTTGACAAATCAGATCAGCTTTTTTTGTTTTGACAATTGGGCAAAAGATCAGAATTGTGCTGCCCGTGTAAAGTAGAGTATATGGCCCTGATATCATCCTTTACCCTCCTTTCTTGGATTGCTTCAACCTTCCACCCACACACTGTGGAAATACCTCTTTCTGATCTGAGAGAATGAGGGTTTTCCACGTGCACGCACACACATGCCCACACAGATCAGGCGTTCACCAAAAGCTCTAGAGAGCCTCTCTATTGTTGAGATTGAGAACATTAACAAGTGAAATTCAATACAGCTTCATAGCTTTCTAGGAATCAGGAAACATATTGCTCCTGAGAAATATTCAATATATATCATATATGTTGTGGTGCTCCTTATATATCAGGAGACTAGTGGGTTAATAATATACACTAAGTATACCAAACATTTACAACACCTTCTCTTTCCATGACATAGACTGAACAGGTGAAAGCTCTGATCCCTTATTGATGTCAATTGTTAAATCCACTTCAATCAGTGTAGATGAAGTTCCCACCTGGACAAAAGGAACACCTATGTGAGAATGCTGTTCATTGGCTACAGCTCAGCGTTCAACACCATAGTGCCCACAAAGCTCATCACTAAACTAAGGACCCTAGGACTAAACACCCCCCTCTGCAACTGGATCCTGGACTTCCTGACGGGCCGCCCCCAGGTGGTAAGGGTAGGCAACAACACGTCTGCCACGCTGATCCTCAGGGGTGCGTGTTTAGTCCCCTCCTGTACTCCTTGTTCACCCACGACTGCATGGCAAAACATGACTCCAACGCCATCATTAAGTTTGCTGTCGACACAGCGCCTGATTACCAACAACGATGAGACGGCCTACAGGGAGGAGGTCAGAGACCTGGTAGTGTGGTGCCAGGACAACAACCTCTCACTCAATGTGAGAAAGACAAAGGAGCTGATTGTGGACTACAGGAAAAGGCAGGCCGAACAAGCCCCCATTAACATCGACGTGGCTGTAGTGGAGCGGGTCGAGAGTTTTAAGTTCCTTGGTGTCCACATCACCAATGAACTATCATGGTCCAAACACACCAAGACAGTCGTGAAGAGGGCACAACAACACCTTTCCCCCCTCAGGAGACTGAAAAGGTTTGGCATGGGTTCCCAGATCCTCAAAAAGTTCTACAGCTGCACCACCCTGACCGGTTGAATCACCACCTGGTATGGCAACTGCTCAGCATCTGACTGTAAGGCGCTACAAAGGGTAGTGCGTATGGCCCAGTACATCACTGGGGCCAAACTTCCTGCCATCCAGGACCTATATACTAGGCGGTGTCAGAGGAAGGCCCCAAAAATGGTCAAAGAATCCAGTCACCCAAGTCATAGGCTGTTCTCTCTGCTACTGCACGTTACCGGAGTGCCAAGTGTAGAACCAAAAGGTTCCTTAACAGCTTATACCCCCAAGCCATAAGAATGCTAAACAATTAATCAAATGGTTCCCCCCCCCCATTTGTTTTTACACTGCTGCTACTCACTGTTTATTATCTATGCATAGTCACTTTACCCCTACCTACATGTACAAATTACCTCGACTAACCTGTACCCCCCCACATTGACTTGGTACTGGTACCCACTATATAGCCTCGTTATTGTAATTTTATTGTGTTACTTTTTATTATTTTTTACTTTAGTTTATTTGGTAAATGTTTTCTTAACTCTTCTTGAGCTGCACTGTTGGTTAAGGGCTTGTAAGTAAGCATTTCACGGTAAGGTCTACACCTGTTGTATTTGGTGCATGTGACAAATAAAGTTTGATTTGATTTTTTAGCCTTGAGACAATTGAGACATGGATTATGTATATGTGCCATTCAGAGGGTGAATGGGCAAGACAAAACATTTAAGTGCCTTTGAACGGGGTATGGTAGTAGACACACCGGTTTGAGTGTGTCAAGAACTGCAACACCGCTGGGTTTTTCACACTCAACAGTTTCCTGTGTGTATCAAGAATGATCCACCACCCAAAGGACATCCAGCCAACTTCACACAACTGAGTCAACATGGGCCAGCATCCCTGTGGAACGCTTTCGACACCCTGCAGAGTCCATACTCTGACGAATTGAGGCTGTTCTGAGGGCAAAGGGGGGGGGGGGGTTCTTAATGTTTGTTATTCTCAGTGTATATTATATGATGTACTGCTCCTTATGTATCAGGAGACTAGTGGGTTAACTATATGGGTCAAATCAATCCTGGAAGGTTTCCTAGAGAGACTCAGGACCAACGCCGACACAAACACACAGCAGGGGGAACTAGAAAAGAAAGACAATTAAACGTGTAGAGGAGAGTAAACAGAGGACAGAGATAGAGGAGACACAAACATACAGTAATTGAACTCAGAGAGCAGCATTTACCAAGGGACATAACTCTCCTATTCTCCTTTTAATAAACAGCAAGTCTCTGCAGGCTACAGTGGGGCTGCCTTTTTAGTTTAATATCAGGCCGATAAAGCTGCTTGACAGATCCCAGGAGAGGAAGGAGGGAGGTAGGGAGAGAGAGGAGGAAAGAGAGAGGGACAGAGGGGGGGGGGCGGGTGAGAGGGAGAGAGGAGATTCAGAGAGAGAGAGAAAGAGAACGTCAGACACAGAGAGAAAGAGATGGAGAGAGTCACAGGAGATTGAAAGAAAAGAGCGCAACAGAGCGGCCCATCAGAAAATTCAGTTGAAGATTAAATTAAAGTCCCAGTAAAAAAGTCTTAATCTTCTGAACATTCAGATATCATTAAGGCCTAGAGGGGGGCAGCAGAGTTCAGTGCTGTCCCCAATCAATACTTGTATTACCGGAATAATTGAATATACTGGGGTTCCATATCACACCATTTATTACAATAGTGTAGAATGTCATTCCTGACAGACTGTCTCTTTTCATTAGGAGAGGATGCACATGGATGTACCCTGGAAATATACTGAAATAACTGAAAATACACCGCAATAACTGAAAATACACGTCATCAAATCCCATATACTATTTCATTGGGCGGTAGGTAGGTCTTTGATTATTGCTCAATAGCTTACCTTTGTATTCAAGGCAGTCTCTCTGTCCTCAGTGGCTTTGTAGACCCCTGATGGCAGTTCCATAGCCTGCAGATCAGACAGGAGGAGAACTGAAGCAATCAACCAGTTGGTTCCAGAATAATACATTCATAGCATCTCCGTAGGTACATATCTGTGACTATTTAAAAAAAAATATATTTTGATTGAAAGTTCCTATTTTGATAAAATGTTTTGATTGAAGATGAATATTACTTCCTTGATTCATTTTCAATGATCCACAATTCAAGCTCAAACAAACAGATGACACGTGTAAATGAAGTGTATGCACGTGACAACAAAACACTCACAACCACTGCTCACTTACTGTAGGCTACAGCACTGTCTCTTTGGCGTTATTGTACTAAAAAGCATTAAAATGTAAATGCTAAATGTTCTGATTGATTCACCCCCAACATCTGCCTGGATACCATATATCCATGGAGACCATGAGAACACCTTTCCACCATGTTTGTTTGTCCAATGAGTTTGTTTTCCTGTTTATGCCTGAATGACAGAGGCTATACATGCACCATTACCAGAGTGCTAGAAGAAATGGTGCAACACCACAGTACATAGAACTAAAGGGTTCCATGCAAAGCACCATTATTTCACCAGTGTAGCCGACACAATGTGGCAGTGGAACAGAAGCATGCTCTCTGCTGCTGAGGTAAGAATCACAGTGGAGAAATAACAACGCTTCGGGAACAAAGATTGTAAATGGCAGGGAAAGGATGATGGTGTGAGAATGGTGTGTGTGTGGTGGGAATATGAGCAGGTAAGCGTGTGTGTGTGTGTGTGTGTGTCAGTGGAGGCTCCGCGGAAGAGGAAGGGGAGGACCATCCTACTCAGTGAATACAAATAAAATTTAAAAAATGTACATTAAAAAAATATTTTTTAAATAGAACTATACTAAAAATATACACATCACCGAATACATGATTAAAACATACTGTTTTACAATGGTCTACAGTAGCTTCAACAGAACGCTCTTCGGTAGCACTATGGTGTAGCCGGAGGACAGCTAGTTTCCGTCCTCCTCGTGCTCCTCACCTCCTTCCATTAACCTACAAGGTAATTAAGACAACTTCCATAGGACGTCCTCCAACCAATCAAAGCTTTTGCAGTATGATCTTACATGTGGTCCATCCAATCAAAGGATCAGAGAATTAACCTAGTACTAAGCATGTGTGATTTAGAATGTGGTTCAGACTCATAGACATCACCCCGTCCCCAATCCCTCTTTCTCCTCTCCTTTGCCCCCCCCCCAATCCCAAACCTATTTTACAATCATCTGAGAGTCATGCTTGAGTAGCACACAGCCAGATGACTGCTTTCAAATATACCAGACCTGATTGAGTACATCAAGCCATTTTAAAATCCTTCTCAATCTGACTGGCGGCCGCTGCAGGGTATGAGAAGAGGGTTCAGGAGTGTGTGTTTGTGTGTGTGGTGAGGGTGTGCAGAAATATGACTGTGCCTCATTGCAACGCCTGGAGTCCATGTCTATAAGGCCTGGGCATTATTCAAAATCCCCTTTTCTCTAATCTCTGATAGGATTTACAATCTGTCAAGATTCTCCATGTGGAAAACAACAGCCTAGCATCCATGTCCCCTTTAAAGAAACACGAGTAGATTTTCCTCATGGAGTCACAGATAGGATCTACAGCTCAACATTACATTCACTGTGCAGGAAACACACATATGCAGGCAGGTAGGCACTCACACACACACAGACACAAACACACAGTGCTTGGCTCTGTGACAAGGCTCCCTCCCTCTCCAGCCCCCCAGGGGTACACCCACCCATACACCACAGCATGAAGACCCACCTGGAGAGTACACCCACCCATACACCACAGCATGAAGACCCACCTGGAGAGTACACCCACACATACACCACAGCATGAAGACCCACCTGGAGAGTACACCCACCCATACACCACAGCATGGAGACCCACCTGGAGAGTACACCCACCCATAGACCACAGCATGGTGACCCACCTAGAGAGTACACCCACCCATACACCACAGCATGAAGACCCACCTGGAGAGTACACCCACCCATACACCACAGCATGGTGGCCCACCTGGAGAGTACACCCACCCATACACCACAGCATGGAGACCCACCTAGAGAGTACACCCACCCATACACCACAGCATGAAGACCCACCTGGAGAGTACACCCACCCATAAACCACAGCATGAAGACCCACCTGGAGAGTACGACCCCCGTCACACTCCTCCATCACCCACCTGGAGAGTACGACCCTCGTCACACTCCTCCATCACCCACCTGGAGAGTACGACCCCCGTCACACTCCTCCATCACCCACCTGGAGAGTGCTACCCCCATCACACTCCTCCATCACCCACCTGGAGAGTACGACCCCCCGTCACACTCCTCCATCACCCACCTGGAGAATACGACCCCCCGTCACACTCCTCCATCACCCACCTGGAGAGTACGACCCCCCCGTCACACTCCTCCATCACCCACCTGGAGAGTACTACACCGTCACACTTCCCCATCACCCACCTGGAGAGTACTACACCCCGTCACACTCCTCCATCACCCACCTGGAGAGTACGACCCCCGTCACACTTCCCCATCACCCACCTGGAGAGTACGACCCCCCGTCACACTTCCCCATCACCCACCTGGAGAGTACGACCCCCCGTCACACTTCCCCATCACCCACCTGGAGAGTACGACCCCTGTTACACTCCTCCATCACCCACCTGGAGAGTACTACACCCTGTCACACTCCTCCATCACCCACCTGGAGAGTACGACCACCCGTCACACTCCTCCATCACCCACCTGGAGAGTACTACACCCTGTCACACTTCCCCATCACCCACCTGGAGAGTACGACCCCCGTCACACTCCACCATCACCCACCTGGAGAGTATGACCACCCGTCACACTCCTCCATCACCCACCTGTAGAGTACGACCCCTGTCACATTTCCCCATCACCCACCTGGAGAATACGACCCCCGTCACACTCCTCCATCACCCACCTGGAGAGTACGACCCCCCGTCACACTCCTCCATCACCCACCCGGAGAGTACGACCCCCCGTCACACTCCTCCATCACCCACCTGGAGAGTACTACACCCGTCACACTCCTCCATCACCCACCTGTAGAGTACGACCCCTGTCACATTTCCCCATCACCCACCTGGAGAATACGACCCCCGTCACACTCCTCCATCACCCACCTGGAGAGTACGACCCCCCGTCACACTCCTCCATCACCCACCTGGAGAGTACGACCCCCCGTCACACTCCTCCATCACCCACCTGGAGAGTACTACACCCGTCACACTTCCCCATCACCCACCTGGAGAGTACGACCACCCCGTCACACTCCTCCATCACCCACCTGGAGAGTACGACCCCCCGTCACACTCCTCCATCCCCCACCTGGAGAGTACGACCCCCCGTCACACTCCTCCATCACCCACCTGGAGAGTACGACCACCCCGTCACACTTCCCCATCACCCACCTGGAGAGTACTACACCCCGTCACACTTCCCCATCCCTCAGTGACCTGAGGGTGCCAGCGTAGTGCAGTATTTCGCAAACCAACCGGTCCTTAGGACCCCCAGCCGTACCACATACTGCATTGATCTGTTTGCGTAATTATTTCCATGTTTGATATGACAAGGAGTTATTAGCACAAACAGGGACAGGGCTACATTGATCTATTCCATTTCCAAAACCAGCACGCCTGATTAAATTAGTTGTGATTAGTGGGGAAAAACCCTGCCTCAGTGGCACAAGCAGGGGAGAACAGACTGCCCGCTTGCATTGAGGATTTCAAGTGAAAGGCTGACCGCAGTATTGCAGGCATTGTATTGCAGGCAGCACTGAGCTAGCCTGCAACGTCACTTCCTAGAGTAGCTCAAACTGTGCATGCAATGTTTCCAAAAACTCCATGTAGCACGACTCCTTCATGTTGCAAGATGGCAACACAATGAAATGACACTTCCTGATCATCAAATGCGCAACTGAGCATTCTCATAGGAAACAATGGGGTGATGTCATCGATGGCTTTTTCAAAGTTTATGGCACAAACCCTAGGTAAAACAAGTCAAATATACAATGTTCACCATCCTACATGTTTCTGCAAACTGTACTTTCACACACCCATATATGCATGATTAAACACACATATACACACATAACATTACTACAGACACACACACACACCGTCTCCCTCCCCATCGTCCCCCTAAAGGCGGAGTCTCTGATTGGTTTAATTACTCACAGTGATCAGCCTGATGAGAAACCATCACAACGGGGAGAACGAAAAACACCTCTCTTTCTCTCTCTGTGTTTACAGTAACTGTGTCTACAGTATCTCTTTCCTTCCTTTCTAGATTTCTGCTTCTCTTTCTCACAACAGTCTCTCTCTCTAGCTCCAGTGCTTTGTGATAACTGGTGTGCCCGCACGATGTAAAAGCATCACTCTCTCTCAGCCTCCCTCCTCCGTGACCATACAGACTGGCATTGTTCTATCCCCCTGAAGGAGTACCCCTCGCCCCAAAAGTGACCCTGTACGACCTCCGTTATCACCCCAAATTCCCCCCCATTCTTTTCTTCTCCTAAACAGAGATCACCAACCGCTGATCGACAAACTTCTATCCTGCGCCAAATCTCTTCCTGTGAACACATCCATCCCTCTATCCCTGTTTCCGATCTAATTGACTTTACAGACATCTTTTAATGAACAGAGGACCTGATTTGCATAAGTCTGGGTTCATTTGCATACAGCCAGGGGAGATTTGCATATGGCTGTAGCGCCCCTCCCCTTACATGTCTAAATACCTGACACAGAGCCAGGAGCAGCGAGGAATCTGACGTCAGAGGCTAGAGGGAGAGAGGGAGAAAGGAGACGGCAGGGAAGGAGGGAGAAAGATGGGGAGGGGGGAAGAAAGGATGGAGTTAAGGTGGCTGAACAACAGCTAAACAATAGGGAGGTGAAGAAGCAGATGGTAGAGGAGGAGCTGGAGACAAATGGGTGACAAACACCATGAGATGGGGGCGTACACACACAAACATGTACACACACACAAACACGGCGAGTGTACAACTGGCACATAATACCTGCACAGATTTCGCCATCAAACGCTAATTAACAGCGATAACAGGATAAAGAGATACATGCTAAATATTCGTACTCATCCTACAAACAGTCACTCATTGGAGACACATAGGCTCTGTACAGATGAGCTGGGCGGGATCGGTAAATGAGACGCAGTAACCTAACAAAACGAGGTAACGAGATGCAGTAGACTAACAAGATCCAGTAACGAGATGCAGTAACCTAATGAGATGCAGTAATGAAACCCACAGACTAACGAGATGCAGTAACGAGATGCATGTATGGTAACCACGCTTGACTCCGTTCCATTGATTCCATTCCAGCCATTACATTGAGCCCGTCCTCATATAGCTCCTCCCACCAGCCTCCTCTTACATTTAGTGTAACTACATATAAACCACTGAGGCTACAGTAAATGGGCTCTATATAGGGAAGTGCACTAGGGAATAGTGTTGATTTATCAAATGGTTTGTTTCATCTTGATAGACACATTCTGATCAGTCACAGGAGTCAGTCTGACCAATGACATTGAGAAATGGCACCCTATTCCCTATGAAGTGCACTACTTTTGACAACCAGTGCCCACTAAGAGGTGCCAGTCTGACCAATGACATTGAGAAATGGCACCCTATTCATTATGTGCACTACTTTTGTCTCTGCCCACTGTAATTCAGTTAATGAACCCCCCCCACCGGAAGCGTGACTGAGTCAGCCATTTTTTACTGAGTAAAAAATCTGGCATCACTTTGTGAAAGCTGTTAAAGTAGTGTGGCGAGGCATGTACAGTTGAAGTTGTAAATTTACATACACCTTAGCCAAATACATTTAAACTCAGTTTTTCATAATTCCTGACAATTAATCCTAGTAAAAATTCCCTGTTTTAGGTTAGTTAGGATTACCATTTAATTTTAAGAATGTGAAATGTCAGAATAATAGTAGAGAGAGTGATTTATTTCAGCTTTTATTTCTCATCACATTCCCAGTGGGTCAGAAGTTTACATACACTCAATTAGTATTTGATAGCATTTCCTTTCAATTGTTTAACTTGGTCAAATGTTTTGGGTAGCCTTCCACAAGCTTCCCACAATAAGTTGGGTGAATTTTGTCCCATTCCTCCTGACAGAGCTGGTGTAACTCAGTCAGGTTTGTAGGCCTCCTTGCTCGCACACGCTTTTTCAGTTCTGCCCACAAATTTGCTATAGGATTGAGGTCAGGGCTTTGTGATGGCCACTCACATACCTTGATATTGTTGTCCTTAAGCCATTTTGCCACAACTTTGGAAGTATGCTTGGGGTCATTGTCCATTAGAAAGACCCATTTGCGACCAAGCTTTAACTTCCTGACTGATGTCTTGAGATGTTGCTTCAATATATCCACATAATTTTCCTGCCTCTGATGCCATCTATTTTGTGAAGTGCACCAGTCTCTCCTGCAGCAAAGCACCCCACAACATGATGCTGCCACCCCCGTGCTTCACGGTCGGGATGGTGTTCTTCGGCTGGCAAGCCTCCACCTTTTTCCTCCGAACACAACGATGGTCATTATGGCAAAACAGTTATATTTTTGTTTCATCAGACCAGAGAACATTTCTCCAAAAAGTACGATCTTTGTCCCCATGTGCAGTTGCAAACCGTAGTCTGGCTTTTTTTATGGCAGTTTTGGAGCAGTGGCTTCTTCCTTGCCGAGCGGCCTTTCAGGTTATGCCGATATAGGATTTGTTTTACTGTGGATATAGATACTTTTGTACCTGTTTCCTCCAGCATCTTCACATGGTGCTTTGTTGTTGTTCTGGGATTGATTTGCACTTTTCGCACCAAAGTACGTTCATCTCTACGCGTCTCCTTCCTGAGCAGTATGACGGCTGTGTGGTCCCATGGTGTTTATACTTGCGTACTATTGCTTGTATAGATGAACGTGGTACCTTCAGGCGTTTGGAAATTGCTCCCAAGGATGAACCAGACTTCTGGAGGTCTACAATTTTTTTCTGAGGTCTTGGCTGATTTCTTTTGATTTTCCCATGATGTCAAGAGGCACTGAGTTTGAAGGTAGGCCTTGAAATACATCCACAGGTACACCTCCAATTGACTCAAATGATGTCAATTAGCCTATCAGAAGCTTCTAAAGCCATGACATCATTTTCTGAAATTGTCCAAGCTGTTAAAATGCACAGTCAACTTAGTGTATGTACATTTCTCACCCACTGGAATTGTGATACAGTGAATTATAAGTGAAATAATCTGTCTGTAAACAATTGTTAGAAAAATGACTTGTGTCATGCACAAAGTAGATGTCCTAACCAACTTGCCAAAACTATAGTTTGTTAACAAGAAATTTGTGGAGTGGTTGAAAAATGAGTTTTAAATGACTCCAACCTAAGTGTATGTAAACTTCCAACTTCAACTGTACACAGCTGACATGGTCTGTAACTAACATGCAGCACTGACACATCGTCATACTGCTCTAACTAACCCATTATGCTGACTGGACCTATTCGATACACACAGATATTCACACACCAACCCTACTCACACTCTTCCCAGGCACGTGAACCACATTCTGACCAGTAACCATTTTGACCAGTAACCAAGACAGACAGTTTGTTATGCTGGTGAATGAGGACCCAAAAGCGACGTAATAGTAACAGAGTCTTTATTCCAGTATTAAACAAATAATGATTCTCCTGGATATTATCAATGGTCAATCCAAAACAGGAACTGAAATCCTCTCGTCAATAGAGAGGAACGACTGGAGACGCGACCACAGACTGCAGGTCGCTTCAGGAAGGCACTGGCCGTAGCTGACATAGACACCTGCTCACACGCAGCATCTGAAGAAGGCAAAGAACACGACAGGGCGGAACAAGGACACAGGAACAGCAAACATCAAACAAGAATCCGACCAGGACAGAAGCGGAAAACAGAGGGAGAAATAGGGACTCTAATCAGAGGGCAAAATAGGGGACAGGTGTGAAAGAGTAAATGAGGTCGTAGGAGAATGAGAAACAGCTGGGAGCAGGAACGGAACGATAGAGAGAGAGAGCGGGAGAGGGAGAGAGGGAGGAGGAGAGAGAGAGAGAGAAAGAGGGAAAGAACCTAATAAGACCAGCAGAGGGAAGCACAGGGACAAGACATGAAGATCAAAGACAAAACATGACAGTACCCCCCCACTCACCGAGCGCCTCCTGGCGCACTCGAGGAGGAACCCTGGCGGCAACGAAGGAAATCATCAATCAACGAACGGTCCAGCACGTCCCGAGATGGAACCCAACTCCTCTCCTCAGGACCGTAACCCTCCCAATCCACTAAGTACTGGTGACCACGTCCCCGAGAACGCATGTCCATGATCTTCCGTACCTTGTAAATAGGAGCGCCCTCGACAAGGACGGGGGGGGGGAGGGAAGACGAACGGGGGCGCGAAGAAAAGGCTTGACACAAGAGACATGGAAGACAGGGTGGACGCGACGAAGATGTCGCGGGAGAAACAGTCGCACAGCGACAGGATTGACGACCTGAGAGACACGGAACGGACCAATGAACCGCGGAGTCAACTTGCGAGAAGCTGTCGTAAGGGGAAGGTTACGAGTGGAAAGCCACACTTTCTGACCGCGACAATACCTAGGACTCCTAATCCTACGTTTATTGGCGGCTCTCACAGTCTGCGCCCTGTAACGGCAAAGTGCAGACCTGACCCTCCTCCAGGTGCGCTCACAACGTTGGACAAAAGCCTGAGCGGAGGGAACGCTGGACTCGGCGAGCTGGGACGAGAACAGAGGAGGCTGGTACCCAAGACTACTCTGAAACGGAGATAGCCCGGTAGCAGACGAAGGAAGCGAGTTGTGAGCGTACTCAGCCCAGGGGAGCTGTTCTGCCCAAGACGCAGGGTTTCGAAACGAAAGGCTGCGTAATATGCGACCAATCGACTGATTGGCCCTTTCTGCTTGACCGTTAGACTGGGGATGAAACCCGGAAGAGAGACTGACGGAAGCACCAATCAAACGACAGAACTCCCTCCAAAACTGTGACGTGAATTGCGGACCTCTGTCTGAAACGGCGTCTAACGGGAGGCCATGAATTCTGAACACATTCTCAATGATGATTTGTGCCGTCTCCTTAGCGGAAGGAAGCTTAGCGAGGGGAATGAAATGTGCCGCCTTAGAGAACCTATCGATAACCGTAAGAATCACAGTCTTCCCCGCAGACGAAGGCAGACCGGTAATAAAGTCTAAGGCGATGTGAGACCATGGTCGAGAAGGAATGGGAAGCGGTCTGAGACGACCGGCAGGAGGAGAGTTACCTGACTTAGTCTGCGCGCAGTCCGAACAAGCAGCCACGAAACGACGCGTGTCCCGCTCCTGAGTAGGCCACCAAAACCGCTGGCGAATAGAAGCAAGCGTACCCCGAACGCCGGGGTGGCCAGCTAACTTGGCAGAGTGAGCCCACTGAAGAACAGCCAGACGAGTAGAGACAGGAACGAACAGAAGGTTACTAGGACAAGCGCGCGGCGACGCAGTGTGAGTGAGTGCTTGCTTTACCTGTCTCTCAATTCCCCAGACAGTCAACCCGACAACACGCCCTTCAGGGAGAATCCCCTCGGGGTCGGTAGAAGCCACAGAAGAACTAAAGAGACGGGATAAGGCATCAGGCTTGGTGTTCTTATTTCCCGGGCGATAGGAAATCACGAACTCGAAACGAGCGAAAAACAACGCCCAACATCCTCTCGTCAATAGAGAGGAACGACTGGAGACGCGACCACAGACTGCAGGTCGCTTCAGGAAGGCACTGGCCGTAGCTGACATAGACACCTGCTCACACGCAGCATCTGAAGAAGGCAAAGAACACGACAGGGCGGAACAAGGACACAGGAACAGCAAACATCAAACAAGAATCCGACCAGGACAGAAGCGGAAAACAGAGGGAGAAATAGGGGACAGGTGTGAAAGAGTAAATGAGGTCGTAGGAGAATGAGAAACAGCTGGGAGCAGGAACGGAACGATAGAGAGAGAGAGCGGGAGAGGGAGAGAGGGAGGAGGAGAGAGAGAGAGAGAAAGAGGGAAAGAACCTAATAAGACCAGCAGAGGGAAGCACAGGGACAAGACATGAAGATCAAAGACAAAACATGACACAGTTGTGCCGTTTAGGTTGCAAAATAGTTGGTTAGAGATTTTCGATGTACTGATTTCATGGCACATGGTTTATGAATTGACACACAAAATGACACTGGATTCAAAACGTAGAGTTTTTTTAATTTGAATTATTATACAAAATTCTTGCAACCAATAGAAGGTTATATAAACTCAGCAAAAAAATAAACATCCCTTTTTCAGGACCCTGTCTTTCAAAGATAATTCGTAAAAATCCAAATAACTTCACAGTTCATTGTAAAGTGTTTTAACACTGTTTGCCATGCTTGTTCAATGAACCATAAACAATTAATGAACATGCACCTGTGGAACGGTCGTTAAGACACTAACAGCTTACAGACGGAAGGCAATTAAGGTCGCAGTTAGCCCGAGTTACACCAGGAACGCACAATCCCTCCATCAGTGCTCTGACTGACTGAAAATAGGCTGAGAGAGGCTGGACAGAGGGCTTGTAGGCTTGTTGTAAGGCAGGTCCTCACCAGACATCACTGGCAACCACGTTGCCTATGGGCACAAACCCACTGTCGCTGGACCAGACATGACTGGCAAAAAGTGCTCTTCTCTGATTAGTTGCGGTTTTGTCTCACCAGGGGTGATGGTCGGATTCTCGTTTATCGTCGAAGGAATGAGCGTTACACCGAGGCCTGTACTCTGGAGCGGGATCGATTTGGAGGTGGAGGGGCCGTCATTGTCTGGGGCGTTGTGTCACAGCATCATCAGACTGAGCTTGTTGTCATTGCAGGCAATCTCAGCGCTATGCGTTACAGGGAAGACATCCTCCTCCCTCATGTGGTACCCTTCTTGCAGGCTCATCTGACATGACCCTCCAGCATGACAATGCCACCAGCCATTCTGCTCGTTCTGTGTGTGATTTCCTGCAAGACAGGAATGTCAGTGTTCTGCCATGGCCAGCGAAGAGCCCGGATCGCAATCCCATTGAGCACGTTTGGGACCTGTTGGATCAGAGGGTGTAGGCTAGTGCCATTCCCCCCAGAAATGTCCGGGAACTTGCAGGTGCCCTGGTGGAAGAGTGGGGTAACATCTCACAGCAAGAACTGGCAAATCTGGTGCAGTCCATGAGGAGGAGATGCACTGCAGTACTTAATGCAGCTGGTGGCCACACCAGATACTGACTGTTACTTTTGATTTTGACCCCCCCTTTGTTCAGGGACACAATATTCCATTTCTGTTAGTCACATGTCTGTGGAACTTGTTCAGTTTATGTCTCAGTTGTTGAATCTTGTTGTGTTCATACAAATATTTTACACATGTTAAGTTTGCTGAAAATAAATGCAGTTGACAGTGAGAGGACGTTTCTTTTTTTGCTGAGTTTATATGAGGGATACAACCATCCCAGCTCTGCATATTTTGCTGCGAAGAGACAGAATCATTAGATCACTTGTTTTGGTACTGTCCATATGTAGATTGTTTTTGGTCACAGGTTCAGGAATGGCTGAAAAATCACAACATTTACCTCGAGCCAACTCTGCAAATAGCATTGCTGGGTGATCTGAAAAGTCATAGTCAATCCACCAATAATACTCTGAGAAAGGGTGTTTTTCTTTAATTTACAATCTGTAGAAACTATGAGAATAGAAAGGTTCAGAACTTTTGTGAAACATCACAGCACAGTGGAAAATATATGGCAGCTAGAAATCCAAACTGGATGTTCTTCAGAGACAGATGGGAGGGGTTGATGGGAGCTGAAGGCTGGGTCTAAAAACAAACAGTAGATAACTAATGTCAAATATACTGTGTCCGTAAAACTAATATAATATGTATAAGCTGGAATTAAAAGCCTAAGTATTGTTGTCCATTAGTTTACTCCAATTAGGTGAGGGGTGGTAGGGTTAGGGGAAAATAATATACATGGGGGATTGGAAATGATGCAGATAATTACATTGATAGAACCCACAATCTATCTGTAATATTAAAGCTGATCTACCCCCTAAAAAAAAGACAGAGTTCCTGTTTACTCTAGAAGTCTCTGAGGGACGGCTCATTCATTAGATATTACACAGACACACAGCTTCATTAGTTAGTACACACACAGCTTCACTAGAGAACACACAGACACACAGCTTCATTAGTTAGTACACACACAGCTTCACTAGAGAACACACAGACACACAGCTTCACTAGAGAACACACAGACACAGGTTCACGAGAGCACACAGACACACAGCTTCATTAGTTAGTAAACATACGCACAGCTTCACTAGAGCACACAAACACACAGCTTCATTAGACAGCACAGACACACAGCTTCACTAGAGAACACACAGACACACAGCTTCATTAGATAGCACACAGACACACTTGCTTCATTAGTAAGCCCACAGAAACACAGCTTCATTAGTTAGTACACACACACACAGCTTAATTAGTTAGTACACAGACACACAGCTTCATTGGATAGCACAGAAACAGCTTCATTAGATAGTATACAGACACACTTGCTTCATTAATGAAGGTCATTTCTCATTAGACCTGGGCTGCACAACGCTGGACGTCCGCCAAGAAGACCAGTGAAGGATGAGGCAGACGAGGAGGGAAGGTTGGTGAAGGATTGCAGCTGCTCTACCCCTCTCCCTTTCACTTTATTTCTTGCTCTCTTTGCTCGTTTGCTGTTTAGGGAGAGTTTTCAGACAGGGGTGTGTGAGTACAATACTGTATGTGGGGGTCTGGATCTTAAACTAGTGGGTCGGTTGGGGGTGGCCGGGCGAGGTTTGCGATTGTCGCGGGAAACGGGTACTGGCATGTTGCATCTGTCTGCTAATGCCAAGGGGAGGCGCCATTTTGAATACGAAATCTCCCTTTTGAAGACTGGGGGAAAGAGGGGGAATTGCACTCACTCTCTCGTGCACACACACAATCAAATATACATATAGTGATGGAACCATGTGTTTTTTGGAGTCTCGGAAGTAGGAGATATTTACCTTGTAAACCTGGAGGAAAATAAATGTTTAGGCCTATGGGTTAACATGATTTACATCCTATATATGTTCAACTAACACCACTGTGAAACACAACCCCAGTGTAGCAGCACGGTTCACCAGCTCTCATTAGAAAGTGGGATAAATTGTGGGTGAGTTGCTGAGGGATTAGTACCTGTTACCTCTGTCCCTCTGCAGCCACTAACACGCTAGACATTCCTTTTCTGTCAATTCCATTAGCATCTCCTCTTAGCCTCACAGACCCGATGTCTGCAGCTCCTCTACAGATCGATCCGGGGGCTGGCTTGTCAATAACGCTGGGCCACTCAGTAACTGTGGGCCCTTCATTGGCTCCTTCATTTCACTGTGGGTAACATGCACTCTCAGGACTTCTGGTAATTAGTGTAAATGCATTTCAGCCGTGCAACACGAGGCAGCGATATCGATTACTACTTGCTAATCAGGAACAGGCTAATGACTTGGCAATTAAAAGGCTCCTATGTGTGAATTAAATCTGCAGCTAGATGGTATTAGATCAGTAATGCAGTCAATAGTTCTATACGAATTTTCATATGAACAACTTACCAGTTTCATCAAGTTTAAAAATCGAACTTTTTCTAACATGTTTAAGAGCATAAAAATATTTACAAATCTTATAAAGTATGCAAAACATATAAAGGTCTAATTTAACGACGTAACAGTTGGAAAATAAGGAGAAATTGACAAGGAAATGACTATATACAACTTTCATCTTTATTTCTTGAAAATAACACGATATCAAAAGGTAAATTCTGTTATTATTAATACCAGTACAAAAATGTATCTGACAATGAATATACAGGACAGAGCATGACGACGATGATGTTTGGAAGTTGAGGATTATAGTTTGAAACTGAAACACATAAAACCTTTAAACACCACATATTACTGTTACTGGTTGATATCCAAGAAACGGAAGAAGAGAACAAGAGAAAAGAAAGTGGGAGAAAGAGAGAGAACTAAGAGTATAAGGAGGACTTTAGTTTCAGGGTGCACAGTCTGATATAAAGAGACTTGATAACAATGAAATGTCTTCTGCTGTGGTGATTGGCACCAGCTAGCACATCAGTAATAGGACCAAGAGTTGTCCAGAGCATTTGGCCTGACCAGGAAAAACTCAGGTCCCTGGTTATAGGCTATGGAGAATTATCCTGGTCAGGTCACATGGTCTGGAAAAACTCAGGGCCTTAATTGTGACTGTTGTCCTTCCAGTTTAAAAGCATGTGCTAGCGGACAGTCTCCAATAAATAAGAAGGCAATAGTGTTGTCCAAGGCACAGAGACATGGCACATAGCTAGGACCAGGAGTTTTTCCTTAACACTTGACTTGGGCAGTAGAAACTGATTAAGTGTTCTTGGCTCAGGACAACTACCATGTGTGGATGAGTGGGTGGGTGGTACACTTTTTATCATTCTAATGTGCATAAATACTATTTATTTTAAATCACTCTTTAAACATCTGTATATAAAAAAACACCCCAAAATGACATCTCTTATTTGGAATTAAAAAGGCACTGAGGGCATTTTGAAATCTATTTTCTGACAGTAATACCTGTACGACCTGTACGACGACGCAGCCATGTAAAAATAACAATTACCACAAAAGGATGACGGATATGTATCGCTGTAATGTCATCAGCCCAAGGCTTAAAGCACTGGCTCCTCAATGATAACAGAAACAACAGGAGAGTGTTCCCCTCACTCTGCATCATACACGTGTAGGACCAGGAGTTTCCTGACCATGTGACTTTACCAGGAAAAACTCATGGTCCTAGTTACAGCCTAGAAATACAAATCAGAGAAGACCCTAGTTACAGCCTATAAATACGACTCAGAGAAGACCCTAGTTACAGCCTATAACGACGATTCAGAGAAGACCCTAGTTACAGTCTATAACTACGACTCTGAGAACGTCCTAGTTACAGGCTTTTACAAGGGATCAAGGTTTTTTCTGGTCAGTTCAAGTTATGGGGAAAAACTTCTGGCCCTACAGACGTGTCGACGATGTCCACTAGACTCAAAACCTCCAGTCCACCCCCGACATTATGTAACCCTGACCATTCCAACAGCATTATCAACTTCCATCACAATTAAACACTCCCCATTCACCATCTTCAACTGACCCCTCTCGGACATCATCAAACAGAACTCTGACAAATTAATCAACTGCCATAGAATGAATAGATTTTATTTATATGTGTCATACTTCTAAATACTTAGCTGAGTATCTGTCCTGTGCCTCTGCTGCTGTCGCGATGGATCCTGTACCACAGTTCTGGGGCCGAGTGTAGAAAGCGTCTAAGAGTAGGAGTGCTGATCTAGGCTCAGGTCTCTCTGTCCATGTCATCTTTTATCTAAAAGGCAAAACTGATCCCAAATCAGCACTCCTACTCAGAATCCAGTCCCTCAAGGCTAAACTACTCCCTCTCAAAGGGAACAGAAATAAACGTTGTAGAACCTTCAGATAGCAGGTCAAATTAACAATGAACGAAGGATGTATTACAGGGGCTATATAAAAATGGATGAGAAATCAATATTTTACCCGAACAAAAGTTTGAGGGCACTTCTGTCACTGCTTGTATGTAATGGGCCTGATATCACAGTGCTATTTTGTTAACCAACCCGACAGACGAGGGACCTAAAGAACGACAGAATTACTGAAAACACACAGATTAAGGTTGCAGTACATTAATAGTGTTTACTTAGCCTGGTTAAACCTGAATGAATGCAAGTGATAGCTAGCATTTAACCCCCCCCCCCCTTCATGTAGACGTTAGTCAGAGAGACCAGGTTATCAGAGGGGCAATGCATTGGCATCAACAGTCCATTCTATGCGTCTGTATTTGGCCACTTGGGGGCGCTAAGACTACGCTCCTCAGTCCCCCCAGTGTGTGTTTTCTCCCTTCTGTAGAAGGGTTTGGCATTGAGAGTGAGTGGAGGGGAGAGAGGGATGGAAGGATAACGGGATGGAAGTGAGGGCTCATGGGACACGGTGGGCAGGGCTCTACATCTCATGGGAGGTCATGTGGTGTTGGGGGAGGCCGTTGGCATGGGCGACGGCAGTGTTGTTTTCGTTGAGGCGGCGGACGCGGTACACCTCATAGTGGATGCTGCTGGTGATGTCCTTGATGTTCTCCATGTGGGTCCTGACAGGGGAGAGATGGGGCGAGTTAGACATCAGCTGAGGTCAATATAAGGGGATGTAATGATAAATGACACACAGACTGATTTACAGACATAAACATACACACACAGACTGACAAAGACACATTATCATACAACACACACACGCACACACGTAGATATTTACCTAATCAGTAGATCCCGCAAATAGGCAAACTCACAATGAGCAATGTTCTCAACTGCAGAGAGGAGAGACAAGACACATGGTAAGCGCCTCACGAGGTCAAATCAGACACCAACACACACTGATGCAGTTCTCCACTACCCCGCTACATAGAAGAGAGATAGTTAATGCTGACGGCTGAACAAATTCTGTGTCTAACAAGACAGTCAGACGCCACCGGCCACTGGATGATGCGTGTCTGAATGATAGATAATATCACAGGTCTATAGGCCAACATCAGAACCTGCCACTGCAGACACGCTAGGCTTCCTTTGCAGGAAATGAAGGGTTCCTTTAGGGAGGTTTTAATAGAAGTAGAGAAGTAGACACCTGTCTCAGTCTGATGGTGATGTAATTAAATGCATGGTTGAAATTAGATCATCTGAAGTGTGTGATGGTGACATTTTAAAATGGTTTGCTGGTCGTGATGCTGGAAATCACATCTACTACTGAGAGAGACAAGAGAACATCTATGGTTCTAGCAGTATCTGTACATATGCCAATAAAAGCCCCCAGACAACACCCCCACTGAGTTTTAGGATTAGGGATGTATCTAGTTGTTGACCCCTGGCTCAGACCGATGCTAACTAGGTAACCAGAGGTGTGTGAGTGGAGCACAGTGGAACCCCTCAGACAACACGCCACCAATCCAATGAGTGGCACTTTCAGTGGGGACGGATAGATCTGTACTGTAGCCTCCCCTCCACCCCTCTGTCACTATGAGACCAGAGGCCTGTACACACTGCAGCCTCCCCTCCACCCCTCTGTCACTATGAGACCAGAGGCCTGTACACACTGCAGCCTCCCCTCCACCCCTCTGTCACTATGAGACCAGAGGCCTGTACACACTGCAGCCTCCCCTCCACCCCTCTGTCACTATGAGACCAGAGGCCTGTACACACTGCAGCCTCTGTAGAGAGGTGTTACATGCTCTGCCTCCCTCTTCCACACAGACACATTGTAGAGCGGTAGTCTCAGCCAGCTGTATGACACAGTCTATATCTCTGTCTGTCTGGGGACGAGTGAAATCATCTGAGGACTACTCCTCCCCAAAGCCTCATTTGTAAATCGGGAGGTGCGGGAACAAAAAGTGAGAGTGAGAGGGGGGTGACCTGGGGAGCTCTGAGGTATCGGAACACACAATATATATTTTTGTAACCTTTATTATAAAGCATTGAATGCATATCATGGTATTGCATCTTCGTCGTGGCATAGAGCAGTATAGTAGATGCACGTACAGAAGTTGCAAACAGGGAAAATGTTGAGTAGCCTCGGGTCCGGGAAAAATATGGCCTTTTATAAACATATTTCATGCAATTCTATGTAATTCTACATAACTGGAGACTGTCAGAATCTTTTTTAATATCGCACAAATGATCAAAATGACAGGCTGTACTTTGACACTGACTAACTGACAATCTGATAGCAATACAAATCAAGAGCTCAGGTCTGTGGAGACACATATATTGTCCAATATGAGGAGGAAATTATAGTCCTAAAAATTCTTTACAGTTTCACTGACTCACCCAATGATGTGCAGATCACTCACTGGTGATGGCCGATGCACTGGTGCAAAAAGCCAAGTCTCTCTCTTGTTTTACTTGGACAGATTAGAGTCTTCTCTTTTTAGCAGGAGCCATTTGCATTCCAACCTGTGTTGTTGCGGAAGGCTTGTTTTGTCTGCATGCTGTTTATTCACTTAGATTTGCAGCGTCTTCCCAACTGTACGTTATGCTTTGTTATTGGGCTACACACAATCCACAGCTAGACAATAAAAAAATTTAAAAAAGCTTTTCATCCTCTCTGGCTAAATTATAGGCCTTCTAATGGTGTAGTGGGCAGTAGAATTAACGAAGAGGGAACTTAAATGAACTTCGATCGGTTTTATTCAAATTTTTACATTGCAATTTTTTTTAAAATAAATCATGCCACAAGAAGTACAGTCCAAAACGGAGAGGTGCCACACTGCTCCTCCCCCCTCTACTCCTTCCGCTCATCTCCTCTGTCTTGTTTAGTCTTAACTGGCCGGTGTACATTAATCAAGAAAGGAAAACTAAAAGACCTCTTCATAACGTTAGCCTTCATACTGCTAAGGAGAGAGACGACTGCTCAAAGATAAAAAGACAAAAAGTGCTAAAGCAAAAATGAGAAGATGGAGAAAGAGGAGAGAAGAGGCCATTACCTTCTATGGTTCCCCACTTTGTCTTTCTTCCCAGAAGCCTCCTGCCGTTGACCTGGTACTCCTGGTCGCTGCCCACCACAGCAAACGGGATCATCTCCTACAGGACAGAAAGAACAGAGACAGACAGGAGGAACAAAGAGACATACCATGAAGAGTAAAATAAACTGACATTTGATATATATTGCAGCAGAGGGACCTAACTGTAATTAAACCAGGTTATCAACATGGATCAACATGGACCCAACTGTAATTAAACCAGGTTATCAACAAGGATCAACAGGGACCCTACTGTAAGTAAACCAGGTTATCAACATGGATCAACATGGATCCAACTGTAATTAAACCAGGTTATCAACATGGATCAACAGGGACCCTACTGTAATTAAACCAGGTTATCAACATGGATCAACATGGATCCAACTGTAATTAAACCAGGTTATCAACATGGATCAACAGGGACCCTACTGTAATTAAACCAGGTTATCAACATGGATCAAGAGGGACCTAACTGTAATTAAACCAGGTTATCAACATGGATCAACAGGGACCCTACAGTAATTAAACCAGGTTATCAACATGGATCAACATGGACCCAACTGTAATTAAACCAGGTTATCAACATGGATCACCATGGATCCAACTGTAATTAAACCAGGTTATCAACATGGATCAACAGGGACCCTACTGTAATTAAACCAGGTTATCAACATGGATCAACATGGACCCTACTGTAATTAAACCAGGTTATCAACATGGATCAACATGGACCCGACTGTAATTTAACCAGGTTATCAACATGGATCAAGAGGGACCTAAGTGTAATTTAACCAGGTTATCAACATGGATCAACATGGACCAAACTGTAATTAAACCAGGTTATCAACATGGACCCTACTGTAATTTAACCAGGTTATCAACATGGATCAAGAGGGACCTAAGTGTAATTTAACCAGGTTATCAACATGGATCAAGAGGGACCTAAGTGTAATTTAACCAGGTTATCAACATGGATCAACAGGGACCCTACTGTAATTAAACCAGGTTATCAACATGGATCAACATGGACCCTACTGTAATTAAACCAGGTTATCAACATGGATCAACATGGACCCTACTGTAATTTAACCATGTTATCAACATGGATCAACATGGACCCTACTGTAATTAAACCAGGTTATCAACATGGATCAACAGGGACCCTACTGTAATTAAACCAGGTTATCAACATGGATCAACATGGACCCTACTGTAATTAAACCAGGTTATCAACATGGATCAACATGGACCCAACTGTAATTAAACCAGGTTATCAACAAGGATCAACAGGGACCCTACTGTAATTAAACCAGGTTATCAACATGGATCAACATGGACCCAACTGTAATTAAACCAGGTTATCAACATGGACCCTACTGTAATTTAACCAGGTTATCAACATGGATCAAGAGGGACCTAAGTGTAATTTAACCAGGTTATCAACATGGATCAAGAGGGACCTAAGTGTAATTTAACCAGGTTATCAACATGGATTAACATGGACCCAACTGTAATTTAACCAGGTTATCAACATGGATCAACAGGGACCCTACTGTAATTAAACCAGGTTATCAACATGGATCAACAGGGACCTACTGTAACAGGGACGTAGCACAGGTGAGTGGAGCTATAAGCGGTAATGTGAGGGCTTATGGCTAGGGACAATTGGGTAAAGCTGTGGACAGATGTGTCAACTCAAATCACCCTGATCTTGTCATTAATCATCCGGTCCTCTGCGTCCTCGTCAAACTCCTTCTGGGGGTACACGTCGATCCCATTGGCCCGTAGCTCTTCCCTGATCTGGGGACACAAAAAGAGTTCTGGGTGAGAGGTGAGTGTGAGACTGGCCCGGTAATGCTAACACAGCCTCCCCACACAGAGAGCTTCCTTCTGGAGCTGAAGGAGCAGGGTTAGGGGGAGTGACCTCCATGAAGAGGGGAGAGGTTAGGGTAGCTCTGTGACTAGGGTGGAGACTGAAAAATTAATTGAAGTGTGTTTCTTATCCTCTACCGTGGAAAAGCCCCAGTCCATGGGATGTTGCTTGCTTGTCCCTGAGATGGTTAACTGACTCTCATTTAGTCAGTTCTACAGTGATAGTTTTATTGTAATAAAACTATCACTGTAAAACACCTAGCCTGCTGGTCCCTGCTATAAAAAAGGTTGAGAAACACGACAAATGCATTACACACCCTTGCAGAGACTTGAATACATGAATTAAAAAGGTTATGGGAACACACAAGCAAAAGCCTAACAACCGCAATTAGCCAGACATGTCTGACAAATCCTTTGGATACATAACAGTATTTTGTGAGAAATCAAGACCATCTGCACACTGCGTTACCCACAGATTTAGGTGGTGTTAACGTAAATCCCTTCACTAATCTCCTCCAAAATGTTCTGTTGAAACCAACGGCCCATCACTGTCAGTGTACACGTTCACAAACAGACAGGCGCACGCACGCACGCACGCACGCACGCACGTTAAACGTTTTCTATCCGGTCGTACAGAGCTTCCCTAATGAGAGGGACACTGGTGGGGATCTGTGAGCATGGCTGCTATAATTGCCTTGAAATGAATGCCTGCCTTTACTACTTTTTCTACTACAACAACCTCCCATTCCCCTACATCTACTGCTGCATCTAATACAACAACCTCCCATTCCCCTACATCTACTACTAATACAACAACCTCCCATTCCCCTACATCTACTACTACTGCTGCATCTAATACAACAACCTCCCATTCTGCTACATCTACTACTACTGCTGCATCTAATACAACAACCTCCCATTCCCCTACATCTACTACTACTGCTGCATCTAATACAACAACCTCCCATTCCCCTACATCTACCACTACATCTAATACAACAACCTCCCATTCCCCTACATCTACTACTACTACAACAACCTCCCATTCCCCTACATCTACAACAACCTCCCATTCCCCTACATCTACTGCTGCATCTAATACAACAACCTCCCATTCTGCTACATCTACTACTGCTGCATCTAATACAACAACCTCCCATTCCCCTACATCTACTACTAATACAACAACCTCCCATTCCCCTACATCTACATCTACAACAACCTCCCATTCCCCTACATCTACTACTGCTGCATCTAATACAACAACCTCCCATTCCCCTACATCTACTACTACTGCTGCATCTACTACTACTACAACAACCTCCCATTCCGCTACATCTACTACTGCATCTACTACTACTACAACCTCCCATTCCCCTACATCTACTACTACTGCTGCATCTACTACTAATACAACAACCTCCCATTCCGCTACATCTACTACTACAACCTCCCATTCCGCTGCATCTACTACTACTACTACATCTACTACTACAACCTCCCATTCCGCTGCATCTACTACTACTACTACATCTACTACTACAACCTCCCATTCCGCTGCATCTACTACTACATCTACTACTACTACATCTACATCTACTACTGTTGCATCTACTACTACTGCTACTACTACTACTACATCTACTACTACTACTGCATCTACTACTACTGCTGCTGCTGCATCTACTACTACTACTGCATCTACTACTACTACTACTGCTTCATCTACTACTACTACTGCATCTACTACTACTACTACTGTTGCATCTACTACTACTACTGCATATACTACTACTGTTGCATCTACTACTACTACTACTGTTGCATCTACTACTACTACTGTTGCATCTACTACTACTACTACATCTACTACTACTGCTGCATCTACTACTACTACTGCATCTACTACTACTACTACTGCTGCATCTACTACTACATCTACTACTACTACTACTGCTTCATCTACTACTACTACTACTGTTGCATCTACTACTACTACTGTTGCATCTACTACTACTACTGCTGCTGCATCTACTACTACTACTGCATCTACTACTACTACTACTGTTGCATCTACTACTACTACTAATACATCTACTACTACTACATCTACTACTACTACTACTGCATCTACTACTACTACTGTTGCATCTACTACTACTACTGTTGCATCTACTACTACTACTGCTGCTGCATCTACTACTACTACTGCTGCATCTACTACTACTACATCTACTACTACTACTGCATCTACTACTACTACTGCTGCTGCATCTACTACTACTACTGCTGCATCTACTACTACTACTACTACATCTACTACTACTACATCTACTACTACTACTGCTACTGCATCTACTACTACTACTGCTGCTGCATCTACTACTACTACTGCTGCATCTACTACTACTACTGCATCTACTACTACTACTACTGCATCTACTACTACTACTGCTGCATCTACTACATCTACTACTACTACTGCATCTACTACTACTACTACTGCATCTACTACTACTACTGCTGCATCTACTACTACTACTGCATCTACTACTACTACTACTGCATCTACTACTACTACTGCTGCATCTACTACATCTACTACTACTACTGCATCTACTACTACTACTGTTGCATCTACTACTACTACTGCTGCATCTACTACTACTACTGCTGCATCTACTACATCTACTACTACTACTGCATCTACTACTACTACTACTGCATCTACTACTACTACTGTTGCATCTACTACTACTACTACATCTACTACTACTACTGCTGCATCTACTACTACTACTGCTGCTGTATCTACTACTACATCTACTACTACATCTACTACTACTACTACTGTTGCATCTACTACTACTACTGCGACTACTACTACTACTGTTGCATCTACTACTACTACTACTACTGCTACTATTACTGCATCTACTACTACTACTACTGCATCTACTACTACTACTGCTGCTGCATCTACTACATCTACTACTACTACTGCATCTACTACATCTACTACATCTACTACTACTGTTGCATCTACTACTACTACTGCGACTACTACTACTACTGTTGCATCTACTACTACTACTACTACTGCTACTATTACTGCATCTACTACTACTACTACTGCATCTACTACTACTACTGCTGCTGCATCTACTACATCTACTACTACTACTGCATCTACTACATCTACTACATCTACTACTACTGTTGCATCTACTACTACTACTGCGACTACTACTACTACTGTTGCATCTACTACTACTACTACTACTGCTACTATTACTGCATCTACTACTACTACTACTGCATCTACTACTACTACTGCTGCTGCATCTACTACATCTACTACTACTGCTGCATCTACTACTACTACTGTTGCATCTACTACTAATACTACTGCATCTACTACTACATCTACTACTACTACTGCTCTACTACTACTACTGCATCTACTACTACTGCTGCTGCATCTACTACTACTGCTGCTGCATCTACTACTACTACTGCTGCTGCTGCATCTACTACTACTACTACTGCATATACATCTACTACTACTACTACTGCATATACATCTACTACTACTACTACTACTACTACTATTACTGCTGCTGCATCTACTACTACTGCTGCATCTACTACTACTGTTGCATCTACTACTACTACTGCATCTACTACTACTACTGCATCTACTACTACTACTACTACTGCATCTACTACTACTACTGCATCTACTACTACTACTCCTGCTGCTGCATCTACTACTACTACTACTTTCCCTCTTGGGGTCTGTGATCAAATATTGTTTTTATGTTTCAGATCCCCACCACATAGGAGGAAGTGATGTAATGGAGTCCACTGTGACCACATCAGCAGTCAGTGGAGAGGGGGAAGGAGACGGGAGAAGTTGGACAGAACTTACCTCTAGCCAATTCAAAATTGGGGGAGGGAGAGCGAGAGAAAAGGAGAGAGAGACAGAAAAGGAGAGAGAGACAGACAAAGAGAGAGAGAGGACGGACTCCCACAGAATTCCTCTCCAATCCAGAGCCTGGCTTTATAGGTCCTGACCTCACAAGTACTCTATACACACAAAACATCCTCAGTGTTCTCTCATTGGACAGTGACCGAACGGGCGGCAGTGGCCAAACAACTTAAGAAACATGTCCTGTTGCTGCGGAGAACACAAAATATGCGAGAGAGAGAGACAGCATCAGAAAAAGAGGAATTGGAGACAGATAAAGATGGAAGAAGAGAGAGAGAGCTCACCTTCTGTTTAAAGAAGTCCCTCTCCTCCAGGGTGAGTGTGTCTGCCTTGGCGATGACAGGAACAATATTGACCACCTTACTGAGACGCCTCATAAACTCCACATCCAGAGGTCGCAGACTGGTGCGAGAGAGAAGGGGGGGGATTGAGAGAGGGGCTTCATTTCACCTGTAGCTATAGCAGACCTGGGTTCAAACACTATTCGAAATGTCTCAAATACTTTGAGTATTTGCTTTAGCCTGCCTGAAGCGCCAGGGTTTTCACTTTTGGGACTTTTTTTATTGGTTCCATTTCAACAGGCAAGGTCAATCAAGCCTGGCAAATGCACTATAAATTATTTCAAATAGTATTAGAACCCAGGTCTGTTTTATAGTTCTTGTTCAACATTTTACAGTCTTTATTTGGGTCAACAGTGTGATACATCCTAGAACCACCAGAGGGCGGTATCCTCCAAGAAAAAGACCCTTAGTGCAGCTGTCTGAGGGCGACACAAGCAGACATACAGTACTGTAGATTCACATACTCTATGTACAAGCTAAACCTACTGTATATCTGAGACCCACATCAGTCAGTGCGTGTCTGTCACTGTCAATTAAACCACACCGAGCCTTATCCGCCATAGAGCCGTTGGTTGGAGAAACCCAGTCTTCCATAAGTGTGAAACTCATCCATCTGTGGTTTGTGCAGCTGACGCTGGCTCAGATCACTGCACTATAAACAACTGCCCATTGTTGATAAAGACGTTTGGGTCAGACAGATGAGCACACACACACACACACACACACACAACACACGACCTCTGTTCTCATATCGCTCCCATTAGAGTATTAAACATTAGACCAGAACAGTTGTTGGGCAGGACATGTGACAGACATCCGCAACGCTGGAAGGCTGTTAAGGCTGGAAGGCTGTTAAGGCTGGAAGGCTGTTAAGGCTGGAAGGCTGTTAAGGCTGGAAGGCTGTTAAGGCTGGAACGCTGTTAAGGCTGTAAGGCTGTTAAGGCTGGAAGGCTGTTAAGGCTGGAACGCTGTTAAGGCTGGAAGGCTGTTAAGGCTGGAAGGCTGTTAAGGCTGGAAGGCTGTTAAGGCTGGAACGCTGTTAAGGCTGGAAGGCTGTTAAGGCTGGAAGGCTGTTAAGGCTGGAAGGCTGTTAAGGCTGGAAGGCTGTTAAGGCTGGAACGCTGTTAAGGCTGGAAGGCTGTTAAGGCTGGAAGGCTGTTAAGGCTGGAACGCTGTTAAGGCTGGAAGGCTGTTAAGGCTGGAAGGCTGTTAAGGCTGGAAGGCTGTTAAGGCTGGAACGCTGTTAAGGCTGGAACGCTGTTAAGGCTGGAAGGCTGTTAAGGCTGGAAGGCTGTTAAGGCTGGAAGGCTGTTAAGGCTGGAAGGCTGTTAAGGCTGGAAGGCTG
This sequence comes from Salvelinus alpinus, assembly GCF_045679555.1. Taxonomy (NCBI): domain Eukaryota; kingdom Metazoa; phylum Chordata; class Actinopteri; order Salmoniformes; family Salmonidae; genus Salvelinus; species Salvelinus alpinus. The sequence continues at coordinate 27,930,038 of NC_092086.1, forward strand.
TTAAGGCTGGAAGGCTGTTAAGGCTGTAAGGCTGTTAAGGCTGGAAGGCTGTTAAGGCTGGAACGCTGTTAAGGCTGGAAGGCTGTTAAGGCTGGAAGGCTGTTAAGGCTGGAAGGCTGTTAAGGCTGGAAGGCTGTTAAGGCTGGAAGGCTGTTAAGGCTGTAAGGCTGTTAAGGCTGGAAGGCTGTTAAGGCTGGAAGGCTGTTAAGGCTGGAAGGCTGTTAAGGCTGGAAGGCTGTTAAGGCTGGAAGGCTGTTAAGGCTGGAAGGCTGTTAAGGCTGGAAGGCTGTTAAGGCTCTCGCTCTTGTACATCACAACCACAGAAATGAGGGCAAAGCCAGCAGTCCACCACAGCACTGGACCCCAGACCATTGCAACAAAGGGTAAAACCATCATGGGGTAGATGCAGAGGAGCAGACATAACACAGGAGGGAAATTCAAATAAAGGGTAATAGCTGTATACCATAGAAAAACTTTTTTTGGGGGGGGCTAGCTCTAAATGAATCTCAAATCAGGCCCAGATGTGTGAGCAGCAGAAACACCAGACACAGAAACTGGAGCAGGGAGGCAAACACAGGCGGTTGTTTCAAGTCCTGGCGAAAGAGAGCGAGAAATACATTTCTTCCAGTCATGGAAAACGGGTGTTATGGGACGTGTTGCAACTCGCTGCCTGTGAAACAGGAAATGGATGGGGGTCTGGAAGAGTAAGTGTTTCCACATCTGTCTGTCCCTCTGAGCTGCAGGAGCAGAGGAGGATCCACTACAGGTCAATCCAGAGCGGTGGTGAGGGGTAGTAGAACATGAGCTGTACGTTCAGACAGACAGTCCTAGACTAAAAAACATACTCAGAGAATCTCCATTCTGTCCGGGAATCTGGCCCATACATAGGCTGTATATGTTACACAGAAGGGCTCAGTATGACGTTGGACATCATATCGGATATTTGAATGGCACAACACGGGGCATTAGATTGTTGTTATAACTAATGTGTATCAGAAAGTCATGCCAAACTCACTGTGTCCTCCTTCTCTGTTTTCTGTTCTGATGATTCAGGGCTATTTGAGTAGGACTCTCCCTATGACTCACTGTTTATCTAACATAAATCACTTCACTCCCTCTCTCACTCGATTTCTCTCTCTCTCCTTTTTAAATCTCCCAGTTGCATATTCTCTACTGTTCAGGGACAGCAGGGGGCAGCAGCACTGTTGCACTGACACTGTGCATGTGTGTGTATGACAGTTATTGTGATTGATTACATGCCATTTTTGATCATTCAAAAGGCATGTCAACTGTATAGGATGGTAAAAAGTGGAAATTCCAAAGAATGAAGTTTAGCTAATAATCAGCTTGACTATCTCCCAGCCATATCTAAACATTCACCTGAAACATTCCACACATTCATAACCTTCACAAGGAAAGTGTGTGTGTGCGTGTGCGTGTGCGTGTGCGTGTGTGTGTACGCATGCCTGCCTCACCAGTGTCCAGTAGGGGGTATGAAGTAAATACAGCAGTGAACCCGTGAGTCTGGAATCCTCTTCTTCCTGTTGATGTTGATCTCCTCCTGAAGGTACTGCTCATACTGGGCATTAATGAACTTCATGATGGGCTGCCAACTGTGGAGGGAGGGAGGGGAAGAAGACAGGAAGTGGAAGGAAGGGGAGAGGCAGATTAAAAGAGAAAGGGGGAGTTTTGGGGGATGGATAGAGGGAGAAAGACAGGAAGAGGGAGTTAGCAGGGGGAGAGAAAGAGGATAGATGAGGTCATACACAGTACTGTGTACACTAGTCATCTAGATGAGATGTATGAGGTAAGCATTTATATTAACGAGAGAGAGAGACAGTACCACTCAAAAGTTTGGACACACTTATTCATTCATAGGTTTTTCTTTATTTACTATTTTCTACATTGTAGAATAATGGTAAAGATATCAAAACTATGAAATAACACATATGGGATCATGTCGTAAACAAAAACGTTTTAAACAAATCAAAATATATTTTATATTTGAGATTCTTCAAAGTAGCCACCTTTAACCTTGATGACAGCTTTGCATTTTTAGATTTTTTTTGGTTACTACATGTGTGTTACTACATAGTTTTAATGTCTTCACTATTATTATACACTATTATTACTTACATACACCTTAGCCAAATACATTTAACCTCAGTTTTTCACAATTCCTGACATTTAATCCTAGTAAAAATTCCCTCTCTTAGGTCAGTTAGGATCACCACTTTATTTTAAGAATGTGAAAAAAACTAGTTTAAATGAGTGCAACCTTGTGTATGTAAAGTTCCGACTTCAACTGTATATATCTATCTATGTGTGTGTGTGTACACACACACACACACACACACACACACACACACACACACACACACACACACACACACACACACACACACACACACACACACACACACACACACACACATAGGATAGATATATACAATTGAAGTTGGAAGATTACATACACTTAGGTTGGAGTCATTAAAACTAGTTTTTCAACCACTCCACACATTTCTTGTTAACAAACTATAGTTTTGGCAAGTCAGTTAGGACATCTACTTTGTGCATGAGACAAGTAATTTTTCCAACAATTGTTTACAGACAGATTATTTCACTTATAATTGACTGTATCACAATTCCAGTGGATCATAAGTTTACATACACTAAGTTGACTGTGCCTTTAAACAGCTTGGAAAACACCAGAAAATTATGTCATGGCTTTAGAAGCTTCTGATAGGCTAATTGACATCATTTGAGTCAATTGGAGGTGTACCTGTGGATGTATTTCAAGGCCTACCTTCAAACTCAGTGCCTCTTTGCTTGACATCATGGGAAAATCAAAAGAAATCAGCCAAGACCTCCCAAAAAATGTGTAGACCTCCACAAGCCTGGTTCATCCTTGGGAGCAATTTCCAAAAGCCTGAAGGTACCACGTTTATCTGTACAAACAATAGTAAGCAAGTATAAACACCATGGGACCACGTAGCCGTCATACCGCTCAGGAAGGAGACGCGTTCTGTCGCGTTCTGACACGTAGAGATGAACGTACTTTGGTGTCGAAAAGTGCAAATCAATCCAAGAACAACAGCAAAGGACCTTGTGAAGATGCTGGAGGAAACAGGTACAAAAGTATCTATATCCACAGTAAAGCGAGTCCTATATCGACATAACCTGAAAGTCCGCTCAGCAAGGAAGAAACCACTTCTCTAAAACCGCCATAAAAAGACAGACTACGGTTTGGAACTGCACATGGGAACAAAGATCGTACTTTTTGGAGAAATGTCCTCTGGTCTGATGAAACAAAAATAGAACTGTTTTGCCATAATGACCATCGTTATGTTTGGAGGAAAAAGGTGGAGGCTTGCAAGCCGAAGAACACCATCCCAACCGTGAAGCACGGGGGTGGCAGCATCATGTTGTGGGGGTGCTTTGCTGCAGGAGGGACTGGTGCACTTCACTAAATAGATGGCATCATGAGGAAAGAGAATTATGTGGATATACTGAAGCAACATCTCAAGACATCAGTCAGGAAGTTAAAGCTTGGTCGCAAATGGGTCTTTCTAATGGACAATGACCCCAAGCATACTTCCAAAGTTGTGGCAAAATGGCTTAAGGACAACAATATCAAGGTATGTGAGTGGCCATCACAAAGCCCTGACCTCAATCCTATAGCAAATTTGTGGGCAGAACTGAAAAAGCGTGTGCGAGCAAGGAGGCCTACAAACCTGACTGAGTTACACCAGCTCTGTCAGGAGGAATGGGCCAAAATTCACCCAACTTATTGTGGGAAGCTTGTGGAAGGATACCCAAAACATTTGACCCAAGTTAAACAATTGAAAGGAAATGCTACCAAATACTAATTGAGTGTATGTAAACTTCTGACCCACTGCGAATGTGATGAAAGACATAAAAGCTGAAATAAATCCTTCCCTCTACTATTATTCTGACATTTCACATTCTTTAAATAAAGTGGTGATCCTAACTGACCTAAGACAGGGAATTTTTACTTGGATTAAATGTCAGGAATTGTGAAACACCTTAGTCAAATACATTTAAACTCAGTTTATGTAAACTTCCGACTTCAACTGTATATACACATAGATAGGATATATCTATGCACATACCGATATAAGCACATTATAAATATAACATTTCAGCTATGGATTGTAGTGTTACTGTACCAGTTCTCGTTGTTGATCTGATCCCCGAAGCCGGGCGTGTCGATAACAGTTAGTTTCATCCTCACCCCCTTCTCCTCAATGTCTGAACAGAGACAGACACAATTAGATTGAATACAAGCACCTCAGAGGCCAAATGTACCTCAGACTGTAATCACAACACAGGGTAGACTGAGTAGAGGGTGAGATGGATACAGTGAAAGCTGCAGCTAGAGAGGTGCAGAAAAGAGTGAAATAAACAGTATGAGTGATCTCTTCCTCCTCTCACCGTGGCTGACAGACTTGATATGGATGGTCTTGGGGATCTTCTCCTGGGACGTGGCCTGCACTGACTTACGGCTCACCTTGGACTTGAACAGAGTGTTCATCAGAGTGGACTTCCCTAGGCCGCTCTGCCCTACACACACACACACACACACACACACACACACACACACACACACACACACACACACACACACACACACACACACACACACACACACACACACACACACACACACACACACACACACACACACACACACACACACACACACACACACACACACACACACACACACACACACACACCTGAATGTCAAACACATTGGTAATGCAAATAAACACAATAAAGCCACAATTGAGATTTTAGTCATCTAGCAGACCATCTTATTCAGAGTGACTTACAGTAATGAGTACATACATTTTCATACTTTTGATTCGTACTGGTCCCGTGGGAATCAAGCCCAAAACCCTGGAGCTGCAAGCACCATGCTCTACCAACGGAGCTAAACACAATAACGTAGAAACTCTACAATGAAGGTAAAACAGTAGCCCATGCCTTGATTTAAACCAATACCCTCTCATCTAGCGTGACTGTAGGGAATAGACTACTCTGACAATGGTGGACTTCCTCTCACCTTTCTCCAGAACATTCTTCAGTCACTCTTCCCACTAACAGGTTCATTCCAGTGGTGTAATGACTGACTAGCATGGCCTCATTATTTCACACTGAGACAAACAGAGTTTAACACCAGAGCTGTTCCAGCCTGTCACAGCCACTCAGGGGAGAAAGAGAGGCTATTTCACAAGATCTTGGCTGCAGTGGTGGAGAAGTTACAGGTGTCTGCAGTAAGGCCTCCCCGCACACACACGTTTCGTCAGTGCCTTTTTCACCATTTTCTCTGTGGCTCTATGAGCCGCACGTACAGAATAATGACTCGGTCACTTGGCCAAGGCCCTCCCCCACTCCCACTCCCACTCTCCCTCCCATCCATTAAAGTTGGCCTAAAGGAAATGCATGTCCTTTCAGGGCTCAGACCTGCAGTCTGGGGAAGAGCTCTGCTGTCAATTAAACCACACCGAGCCTTGAACTGAGCTGAGCCTTATCCGCCATAGAGCCGTTGGTTGGAGAAACCCATTCTTCCATAAGTGTGAAACTCATCCGTCTGTGGTTTGTGCAGCTGACGCTGGCTCAGATCACTGCACTATAAAACTGGCCATTGTCGACAAAGAACTTTGGGTCACACACGCACCATAAGTCTGACGCACACACACCTCCCCCTGTTCTCTTATCTCTCCCAATACAGCAGGGTTCCCTAACTGTAAACTATTTTTTATTATTGGACATAAGACAAAACACAGTCTTATGTCCAGCTCCAAGTGATTTTTTTGGGGGGGGAATCTGTTCCAAAGTATTCCCACGCATAATAGAGAGATGTATGTGATCGTATACAAATGTAAGCACGGTTTGAAATGATTCAGTTTTAGTCTAATATTATATCACTTTGGGCTTCTTGCTGTCCATTTACAGTCTACAAATGATTTATAATTATGTTCCAGCCCCCCGACCATCCACTCAAGAAACAAAAGTCCCACGGCTGAATCTAGTTGATGACCCCTGCAATAGAGTGTTAAACAGACTGGAACAGCTGTTGGCCAGGACATGTGCCCGCCATCTGCAACGCTGGGTAGACATGCTACACTGCAGTCTGGAGAAGAGCTCTGCTCTATCAGCAGTAGAGAGGAACCAGCTGGAGAGGAGGGTGTGTGTGTGTGCGTGTGTGGGTCAGAAGATAGAGGACATGGGAGACATAGATTGAAAAGCTGGACTACACAGAACCCTGAACATTCTAGAATTAGGGAACAACATACTGTGCATGGACCCAAAAGATTGCCTGTAGCACCTGACTACCGCCAACATCACTTTTGGCCCCTGGGATCAACTGTGGGTTAACGAGGGAGAGTGTAGTGTTTATGACCCCTGGACAGGTAACACACACAGTTTAGTTCACTGTCTGGTTAAGTCAACACAGACTGGAGCTCAGGGCCTCTGGTGTTCTTAGTAAGTGTTCACACACACATTAAATAATGGAGGTTTATATGTTGAAACTTCTTTTGGGATTTAAGGCTTCAAACAACTGATTAATGACCGGGCCCTCAGTGTCTTGACTTCAGACCTCTAACATTATGGGAAGTAGTACAGCATCGTCCCTTTACAACACATCTGTGTTTGCTTCGGACCTGAAGAATCAAAGCTTTCCAGAGAGCCTCTCCAGTGTTTCCACCAAGTATAACAATTAACCACTTACTGTACTCCAATCAAAACCCATTGCCATACAATACATTTTGGATTATTAATCTGTTATGAAAACCCAAATTGCCCGTTCGGGGACCGATGTGATTGTTAAAGAAGAGATGTGCACTATCCAGGCCAATACCAAGCCTGTGCTCATGCTGTTGGAGTCCCATACCAGTGGTACTGTATCACATATTTTTAGGGGTCTAGAATTCCCCTGAACGGTTGGTATGAGTGGCTGAGCCTGAAGAGGGGAATCCTGTGAGCTACGGGGCCAAGGTCAGGGCTCAGTGGGATGGGCTGTAGACATGCTGATCCCCCTAGCTGAATGGCTGGACCCAGAGACCAGCCAGATAGTGGAGAGGAAGGACGGGGTATCAATACAACAACACAGGTGTATTAAACATTAGTAACCATCTCAGAGTAGTCCTGATCTAGGACACGTTCTGCATTTTAGATAATGAATCAGATTGTTAGAGAGGGAGGACCTGATCCCAGATCAGCCATTCTACTCTTAGATGCTTGTATCATTAGATTAGTAGTGTGTGTGACTGAGGGTCGCGGCTGGTTATCATATAAGGAGTGTGGAGGTATCATTAGATTAGTAGTGTGTGACTGAGGGTCACGGCTGGTTATCATATAAGGAGTGTGGAGGTATGCCCAGCAGAACCAGCTTCCATTTCCACACACACACACGTTCAAAAGTTTGGGGTCACTTAGAAATGTCCTTGTTTTCCATGAAAACATACATGAAATGCATTGCAAAATGAACAGGAAATATAGTCAAGACGTTGACAAGATTATAAATAATGATTTTCAATTTATTTAATAATTGTGTCCTTCAAACTTTGCTTTCATCAAAGGATCCTCCATTTGCAGCAATTACAGCCTTGCAGACCTTTGTCATTCTAGTTGTACATTTGTTGAGGTAATCTGAAGAGATTTCACCCCATGCTTCCTGAAGCACCTCCCAGAAGTTTGATTGGCTTGATAGGCACTTCTACGCACCATACGGTCAAGCTGCTCCCACAACAGCTCAATAGAGTTGAGATCCGCTGACTGTGCTGGCCACCCCATTATAGACAGAATACCAGCTGAGTGCTTCTTCCCTAAATAGTTATTGCATAGTTTGGAGCTGTGCTTTGGGTCATTGTCCTGTTGTAGGAGGAAATTGGCTCCAATTAAGCTCCATCCACAGGGTATGGCATAGTGTTGCAAAATGGAGTGATAGCCTTCCTTCTTCAAGATCCCTTTTACCCTGTACAAATCTCCCACTTTACCACCACCAAAGCACCCCCAGACCATCACATTGCCTCCACCATGCTTGACAGATGGCGTCAAGCACTCCTCCAGCATCTTTTAATTTTTTCTGCGTCTCATGAATGTTCTTTGTGATCAGAACACCTCAATCTTAGATTTGTCTGTCCATAACACCTTTTTCCAATCTTCCTCTGTCCAGTGTCTGTGTTCTTTTGCCTATCTTAATATTTTCTTTTTATTGGCCAGTCTGAGATATGGCTTTTTCTTTGCAACTCTGCCCAGAAGGCCAGCATCCTGGAGTCGCCTCTTCACTGTTGACGTTGAAACTGGTGTTTTGCGGGTACTATTTAATGAAGCTGCCAGTTGAGGACTTGTGAGGCGTCTGTTTCTCAAACTAGACACTCTAATGCACTTGTCCTCTTGCTCAGTTATGCACTGGGGCCTCCCACTCCTCTTTCTATTCTAGTTAGAGACAGTTTGCGCTGTTCTGTGAAGGGAGTAGTACACAACGTTGTACTTGATCTTCAGTTTTTTGGCAATTTCTCGCATGGAATAGCCTTCATTTCTCAGAACAAGACTAGACTGACGAGTTTCAGAAGAAAGGTCTAGCCATTTTGAGCCTGTAATCGAACACACAAATGATGAAGCTCCAGATACTCAACTAGTCTAAAGAAAAACAGTTGTATTGCTTCTTTAATTAGGACAACCGTTTTCAGCTGTGCTAACATAATTGCAAAAGGGTTTTCTAATGATCAATTAGCCTTTTAAAATGATAAACCTGGATTAGCTAACAACGTGCCATTGGAACACAGGAGTGATGGTTGCTGATAATGGGCCTCCGTACGCCTATGTAGATATTCCATAAAAAAATCTGCCGTTTCCAGCTACAATAGTCATTTACAACATTAACAATGTCTACACTGTATTTCTGATCAGTTTGTTATTTTAATGGACATTTTTTTTGTTGCTTTTCTTTCAAAAACAAGGACATTTCTAAGTGACCCCAAACTTTTGAACGGTAGAATATATATATATATATATATATGTGTGTGTGTCCGTCTGCCAGGGTCTCACGTCTTTAGTGATGGCGTAGCCTACAGTCAGCCCTGAGCTGAATGGGTGGCAGGTTGCCGAGCTCTGTATCCAGGACACCAGGGCCAACCACAGGGGAATGTGAGAGGAATGTAGATTTGTCGGCAGACTCCACATCACAGCGAGAGAGAACAGACACTAACCCTGGGCCCTGCCTCACCCCTCAACCCCCTCATTACCCTACCCACACACCCTCTCACCCACTTCCAGTGCACTACAGAAAAGTAGGCTGAAGAACATGTAGATGTGTCCCACTCAGCGGAACTAAAATCTTCCCTACTGTATACTGACCTTTCTAAAGAGGATTCAAAATGCAGTTCCATGTAGGACACACCACTATACAGTATGGGGGATTCTTATGGGACAGTTCCATGTAGGACACACCACTATACAGTATGGGGGATTCTTATGGGACAGTTCCATGTAGGACACACCACTATACAGTATGGGGGATTCTTATGGGACAGTTCCATGTAGGACACACCACTATACAGTATGGGGGATTCTTATGGGACAGTTCCATGTAGGACACACCACTATACAGTATGGGGGATTCTTATGGGACAGTTCCATGTAGGACACACCACTATACAGTATGGGGGATTCTTATGGGACAGTTCCATGTAGGACACACCACTATACAGTATGGGGGATTCTTATGGGACAGTTCCATGTAGGACACACCACTATACAGTATGGGGGATTCTTATGGGACAGTTCCATGTAGGACACACCACTATACAGTATGGGGGATTCTTATGGGACAGTTCCATGTAGCACACACCACTATACAGTATGGGGGATTCTTATGGGACAGTTCCATGTAGGACACACCACTATACAGTATGGGGGATTCTTATGGGACAGTTCCATGTAGGACACACCACTATACAGTATGGGGGATTCTTATGGGACAGTTCCATGTAGGACACACCACTATACAGTATGGGGGATTCTTATGGGACAGTTCCATGTAGCACACACCACTATACAGTATGGGGGATTCTTATGAGGCATGATTGATGTGAGAGGAGTGTAGTGTACTTTTCAACTCTTCATCCTTTCTATATATTCTCTGTATAATACACACTGAACAAGAATCAAACATTTTCCATTCGCACAAAAAAGCTTATTTCTCTCAAATTTTGTGCACAAATTTGTTTACATCCCTGTTAGTGAGGATTTCTCCTTTACCAAGATAATCCATCCACCTGAAAGGTGTGGCATATCAAGAAGCTGATTAAAAAGCATGATCATTACACAGGTGCACCTTGTGCTGGGGACAACAAAAGGCCACTATAAAATGTGCAGTTTTGTAACACAACACAATGCCACAACACAAGTTGAATGGCGCATGCAATTGGCATGCTGACTGCAGGAATGTCCACCAGAGCTGTTGCCAGAGAATTTAATGTTCATTTCTCTACCATAAGCTGCATCCGATGTCGTTTTTGAGAATTTGGCAGTACGTTCAACCGGTCTCACAACCGCAGACCACATGTAACCACGCCAGCCCAGGACCTCCACATCCGTCTTCTTCACCTGCGGGATTGTCTGAGGGGGAGTGTGGGTGGTGCTGAGGAGTATTTCTGTCAGTACTAAAGCCCTTTTGTGGGGAAAAACTCATTCTGATTGGCTGGGCCTGGCTCCCCAGTGAGTGGGCCTGGCTGCCAAGTGGGTGGGCCTACACTCTCCAAGGCCCAACCATGGCTGTGCCCCTGCCCAGTTGTGAAATCCATAGATTAGGGCCTAATGAATTTATTTCAATTGACTGATCTCCTTCTATGAACTGTAACCCAGTAAAATCATTGAAATCGTTGCATTTATATTTTTGTTCAGTACACTTATTACATACCAGAGCAGTGTGTAGCAGAGAAATTCAAACATTAACCTAACGTCCCATATTCTGTCTCCTTCCCTACAGCTCTGTTCTCACATGCAGACTTAAATGACAAATTACACCTGAGTGCACATATACACTGCAGGAGACTAGGTGGTCGTTTTGGATTTTCTTTTCCATGGATGAGTCTGCATCCTCCTTCCTTGAAGTACCCCTGTAGGCTGTAGTCTAAGTGAGCCGTTTTATCCACGGAAAGAACCCACAGAGCAGACTGACAGTCGCGACATCATCAAATGGAGACGTGGTGTGGAGACAGCACGGCAAAGGGGTTTTATAGGGGCTGGTCTCTGGTGAAGGAAGGCGTGTGTGTGTTGTAAAAATCAACCGTTTTAAAAAGCAGCCATCACACACTGATGAGGGAGTGTCAGTATGGTGGGAGTGTCAAAAGGCTGTGTGTGTGTGTGTGTGTGTGGGGGGGGGGTAAATGTGTGTGTGTGAAAATGAGAGCGTTCTTAATTTGAGAGAACCTCTTGTTAAATTAGAGATATATCCTCCTTGAATAACACAGGAGAGGATAACAGTAACTCAGCCTCTCACCGTAAACACAACCTGGTCCCTATCACACACCACCAGCTTCTGCCATGTGTTTCTTCAGGCTGGATAACAGCAGACCAGGATCTTGAGCTCATTTGATGGTAACCTATGATCATATACAGTACACACGCATTCGTCTCTCACCATGTTAACTCACCCACTACCATGATGTTGTGCTGATTGAGTGTGTGTGTGCGTGTCTGTATGGCATTTGCATTGCTTGCTGGGTATTTGTAAAGCACAGCTGACGTAAAAAGGGCTTTATAAAATAAATGTGTTTGATTGAATTTGATCTGTTTGTGTGGGTGTGTTCTCTCTCTTCATGTTAACTCACCCACTACCATGATGTTGAGCTCGAAGCCCTGTTTCATGGCCTTCCTCCGCATCTGTTCTAGGATGGCATCGATGCCCACATAGCTGAAGTCCCCCATGCCAGGACCTGGCACAGGCTTCTCCACCTGGCACGCTGCGGGCACCGCCGGGGGTGGCATCATCATCTCGGGCACGGCCACCTCAGACATGGCTCTACTGTTGTAGCTGGTAGTGACCTCTGACCCTGAGGAGAGAGGGAAATACATGTCAGTACAAGTGGATAAACCATTTATTTCCTCTCGTGTGATCATGTATCTTTGAAACATACTGGATACATTACATGAGCTTCCTACTGTGAAATAAAGAAAATCATTTAAAGTAGCAAGATAACAAAAACCTTATACATTCAAGTAACCAACTTATACAGTTAATATACTACACTAAACATATACAGTGAGTATAACATAAGAATAGCAGAACCATATTGCTGTGTCATCAGAAACAAGTGAAGGAGTTGCAAGGATATGTTTTCTACACAGCTGTGAGGAGCTAGTTACTAGCTAGACATAATAACCTAGCTAGACCTGGGCTAGAGACCACACACTAGTCTGAACAAATATCCATACATTAGGACCTAACATGGGCCAAAGCCCTGCTAATACTAACAGACAGCTGAGCACACCAGGACAACTACCTGTGGTGTGTGTTTGTGTTGGAGCTGGGGAGACAGTGTAAAAGTTGACGAGGTGTAGACTAGCGGACCATAAACTAAGGAAATGTAAAGAAATCCCCCCATATCACTACCTGTTATTACTGAACCAACCATGTGTCAGCACCACCCAGAGCCTTCTGCAGTACTGAACCAACCGTGTGTCAGCACCACCCAGAGCCTTCTGCAGTACTGAACCAACCATGTGTCAGCACCACCCAGAGCCTTCTGCAGTACTGAACCAACCGTGTCAGCACCACCCAGAGCCTTCTGCAGTACTGAACCAACCGTGTGTCAGCACCACCCAGAGCCTTCTGAAGTACTGAACCAATCGTGTTTCAGAACCACCCAGAGCCTTCTGCAGTACTGAACCAACCGTGTTTCAGCACCACCCAGAGCCTTCTGCAGTACTGAACCAATCGTGTTTCAGCACCACCCAGAGCCTTCTGAAGTACTGAACCAATCGTGTTTCAGAACCACCCGGGGCCTTCTGCAGTCACACACTTACTCAACAGTCATATTTTAGTAAACAGTCTCTACTGAGGGTTAGATACACAGTACATGTTTGTCTGACCACCGCAGGACTCGTATACATTCATAGAATAATATTCTGTATATTTCCCTGAGTTACAGGAGGACCCCCCTGCAGATTCTAACTCAAGTTAACTATGTATGCTGGGTGGTGTCTGATCACCAGGCATATTGTTTAATATGGTGTGTCCTGCTGATGATGAGAGAGTGAAAAAGAGAGAAATCACTGGGGCTGAAACCTGACCTACTCACAACTCTGGAATCAACAGTGCTATTAAGGATGACTGACAAACACACACACACACACACGTCAAGGAGGACAGTCAGCTCCTCTCTTGGAGCCACCAGGGCAGGCTGCCAAGAATTTTACAGCCATCAAGATTCCATCCCTCCTCCCTCCAGCTAGTTACAACTCCGATAACAACAACACTGAAGAGAGAAACCCAGGAAAATCACAGAGTTCACTGTAAAGACTACTACACTAGGTTTTGGTAGGAAGAGAATAGGCTAGTATATCTTGTTCCCAGATAACACTTGATACCAGTCCGTTTTCAAAAGAAAAGTATTGTGAATTGAGTATTATGTCAAAGTACATTTTTCTATAGAAACAGGCAGAGTTAGAGACACACCTAGCCTATAGGGAACTAGCTCTAACTGGCCTCCACACCACTTCCCCATCCTGGTCCAGACACCAGTCAACAAGTTATGCAGGACCCTCTTCTCTAGTAGTTTCCACTGCAACAGGTACAGAATAATACTGATCAACATGTCACTATTCTAACGTCCAGTACCTGGCTCTACCCTGCGCTTACAGTTCTTGACTGGCATATGAGGGTGGTTGGTCATAGATAGATCTGGTGACCAGAATGTTTGTGCTTCAGCCAACTCTTCTGTCATGTGTGTTGTCATGGCATACAGTAGAAGAAAGGATGACTGAGGAGTTGGCTGAAGCACAAACAGACCTGGTTACCAGGCTATCTACAGTACCAGTCCAGTTTGGATACAACTACTCATTCAAGGGTTTTTATTTTTACTATATTCTACATTGTAGAATAATAGTGAAGACATCAAAACTATGAAATATCACATACGGAATCATGTAGTAACCAAAAAAGTGTTTAACAAATCAAAATATATTTGATTCTTCAAAGTAGACACCCTTTGCCTTGATGACAGCTTTGCGCACTCTGGGGACTCTCAACCAGGAACCAATTCTTCACCTGGAATGCTTTTCCAACAGTCTTGAAGGAGTTCCCACATATGCTGAGCACTTGTTGGCTGCTTTTCCTTCACACTGCGGTCCAACCCATTCCAAACCATCTCAATTGGGTTGAGGTCGGGTGATTGTGGAGGCCAGGTCATCTGATGCAGCACTCCGTCACTCTCCTGGGTCAAATAGCCCTTACACAGCCTGGAGGTGTGTTTTGGGTTGTTGTCCTGTTGAAAACCAAATGATAGTCCCACAAAGCGCAAACCAGATGGGATAGCTACTCTGCGTCTCACAAAGACACGGCGGTTGGAACCAAAAATCAAAAATTTGGACTCCGACCAAAGGACAGATTTCCACTGGTCTAATGTCTATTGCTCGTGTTTCTTGGCCCAAGTAAGTATCTTCTTCCTATTGTTGTCCTTAAGTAGTGGTTTCTTTGCAGCAATTCAACCATGAAGGCCTGATTCACTCAGTCTCCTCTGAACAGTTGATGTTGAGATGTGTCTGTTACTTGAACTCTGTGAAGCATTTATTTGGGCTGCAATCTGAGGCTGGTAACTCTAATGAACTTATCTTCTGTAGCAGAGGTAACTCTGTGTCTTCCTTTCCTCTGGCGGTCCTCATGAGAGCCAGTTTCATCATAGCGCTTGATGGTTTTTGCGACTGCACTTGAAGAAACTTTCAAAGTTCTTGACATTTTCCGGATAGACTGACCTTCATGTCAAAGTAATGATGGACTGTCGTTTCTCTTTGCTTATTTGAGCTGTTCATGCCATAATATGGACTTGGTATTTTACCAAATAGGGCCATCTTCTGTATACCACCCCTACCTTGTCACAACACAAATGATTGGCTCAAACGCATTAAGGAAAGAAATTCCACAAATGAACTTAACAAGGCACACCTGTTAATTGAAATGCATTCCAGGTGACTACCTCATGAAGCTGTTTGAGAGAATACCAAGAGTGTGCAAAGCTGTCATCAAGGCAAAGGGTGGCTACTTTGAAGAATCTCAAATATAAAATATTTGTTTAACACTTTTTTGGTTACTACATGATTGTGTTCTTTGTTATTTCATAGTTTTGATGTCTTCACTATTATTCTACAATGCAGAAAATAGTAAAATAAAGAAAATCCCTTGAATGAGTAGGTGTGTCCAAACTTTTGACTGGTACTGTATGTCCAGCAAACCTCATATGCCAGTCACGTACTGTAAACAGAGTTACTTACAAAAGGCTCTGACTGATGTAAAAGACTAATTGGGTGAGGTGAAGTGCAATGGCTCATCGCCATGGTTACAGAGACAAGACGATGCACTGTCCATCCCAAACAGAGTCACTGCTCAGCCCTTTCACTTAACATCAGGGGACACTGCAGAACCCCTTTGGAGAGGATAGTGCATAACTATCTGACCATGGTACAGAACTGCTATGATGAGTGTTACAACAAGCTCTGCAAGGTGAGGAGTGAAGGATCATCGTTAACAAGGTGACAGTGTCTCGACCCTCTCTTCATTAAATAAGAGTCACAGCTTGTCTCTTTTTCCTTCCCTCTTCAGGGGACACTGCAGCACCCCTTTGGGAGGATGGGCCATACATGTACCTGTCTGTTCCCTCTTCAGGGGACACTGCAGCACCCCTTTGGGAGGATGGGCCATACATGTACCTGTCTGTTCCCTCTTCAGGGGACACTGCAGCACCCCTTTGGGAGGATGGGCCATACATGTACCTGTCTGTTCCCTCTTCAGGGGACACTGCAGCACCCCTTTGGGAGGATGGGCCATACATGTACCTGTCTGTTCCCTCTTCAGGGGACACTGCAGCACCCCTTTGGGAGGATACATGTACCTGTCTGTTCCCTCTTCAGGGGACACTGCAGCACCCCTTTGGGAGGATACATGTACCTGTCTGTTCCCTCTTCAGGGGACACTGCAGCACCCCTTTGGGAGGATACATGTACCTGTCTGGTCCCTCTACAGGGGACACTGCAGCACCCCTTTGGGAGGATACATGTACCTGTCTGGTCCCTCTACAGGGGACACTGCAGCACCCCTTTGGGAGGATGGGCCATACATGTACCTGTCTGTTCCTTCTACAGGGAGCCAGAGAGCTGGGTACATCCTGGCTGTGTTTGGGCCCGTTTAACAAGAAGTAAATAGAAACACACACTAATCTCCCATTCCTGGTTGTTAAGAAACGTCTAGTTTCAAGGGTTTAGACGGTGACACTCTATAGGAACGATGCAGGGATTAGGGCTGGGACGATACCAGTATTGCGATTCAAAGGATTGTAACAACCCTAGCTTTGTACGTTGACAGCTCATGAACCCGATGACACTAGGTACACTACCAACCAACAGCACATACAAGAGGGCCAGACAACCTTTCTGTCTGACTACACTCCTAAGACGTTGTGCAACTTTGTGAAGTAAATGTAGCCTTTGGTTAACCACGATCAAATCCCTAGAGGTTAAAACCCCTCTTCAATGAGACCTGGAAATTAAGTAAACTAACTCTAAAAACTCGACAGCAGGGGTATTCAACTCTTACCCTATGACGTCCGGGGCCTGCTGGTTTTCTGTTCTACCTGATAATTAAATGCACATACCTGGTGTCCCAGGTCTAAATCAGTCCATGGTTAGAGGGGAACAATGAAAAAAAGCAGTGGAACTGGCTTGGAGGTCCAGAGGTGAGTTTGAGGGCTCTACAGTATGTCAGCCAATATGTCTTGCCAAAGTGCATAACATGGAACTGATTGGATATAGTATTTGTTAGTCAGGGATGCCTTGGCCTGCTGTGCAGCGCCCAAACATAGGTGTCTGAGTGCTTTTTGGAAAATAAACCCTATAAATCTGGAATGACCCTTGACCCTTTCAACAGTTCGAACGTCTGGTTGGCCATTTAACCTAAACAGCTGGGAGACATTAGCAGCACATTATCACACGGGGACAGGGAGAGAAGGACCAGTTAACCAGACAAGCAAAGCAGAGGAATGGATGAGGGTTGTGTGTGTCTCATCTTTAAAAACATGTCATCCATTGAGTATGGTTCCAGTCGGTTTCCCAGAATGTGGACAACATTGACATCATGACTGTGTTTGCTAGCTGACAACAAACCACCTTCAGGATAAAACAAAACCTAAGAAGCCACAAACTGTCAGCCAAGCAGATTGTAGATATGAGTCCAGGTGAAGATGAACCTGTTTCTGGAACTTTCATGGATTATCTCTACCTCTCTAATTATAAAATGTTTATGAACAGTCTATGTAGTGTTATAAAGCATTATGCATGGCACATGAAGCTTTATGTGATTGTAATGCATTATGAACAGGGTATTCGTAGGGAGAGTTATCAATGTTTCTGAGTAGAACAGATGCCAGTTGAATAATAACAGTCAGCAGCAATAAGGTTCACTATGTAGGCAATATGTTGTCATGGATGGATCCCTCTAATGATCATTTCCTGGAATTGAGTGGATTACATTACATAGGCTACATCCCTCTTTTGAATGGGGTGTTTCAGTCTTTCGAATGGCAGTCTTTCGAATGTGCAGTCTTTCGAATGGCAGTCTTTCGAATGGCAGTCTTTCGAATGTGCAGTCTTTCGGATGGCAGTCTTTCCCGAGTGGCCTCAGTGCTAGAGGCGTCACTACAGACACCCTGGTTCGAATCCAGGCTGTATCACAACCGGCCGTGATTGGGAATCCCATAGGGCGGCGCACAATTGGACCAGCGTCGTCTGGGTTTGGCCGGTGAAGGCCGTCATTGTAAATAAGAATTTGTTCTTAACTGACTTGCCTAGTTAAATAAAGGTTCAATTTAAAAATTTAAAATAAATGTTAAACAGATGGCCTGACTCACTGTGGTTATTAAAGATCCCATGGCACTGCAAAGAGAAGAGGACATGTAATTAAAATGCCTTTATTTAGGTGACACTCACCCTAAGAGTAGGGGTGTTAACCCTGATGTCATGGCTAAATTCCCAAACTGGCCCTCATCATTTTATCATGGAAAGGGAAAGGGGGATACCTAGTCAGTTGTACAACTATGCATTCAACTGAAATGTGTCTTCTCCATTTATGGGCATCTAATCATCCCCAGATTCCAATTCCAGTGGGCTCTCCTATCCCTTGAAACTCTTCAACCAGGTTGTTGCTGTGAAAGGGTGTGTCAACCTAAAATTAAGTTGAGATTTTCTTCACTTCAAGATGAAATTGGCATGAAACATGCATGTCGTAAGAATCCACAGAAAAATACTTTTAGAATTCCCACAAAAAAATAAAAATACTTTTCCAGATTTACTGGAATTGTTGTGATCCTGTTTTCAATTATGGCCCATAAAGAATGTTTTTTTTCTGTCATTGCAGAGTGTGCAGTTGCTTTGCTCTGTAAATAAAGACAGAAGTCCCAATACCAGAGAGAGGAGAGGAATAGACAGGAGAAGAGCGGAGGGGGGACTGAATACATGTGATTTACTCTCACCATGCATAGCTTGGGGCATTCCCACTTACCAGCCAGCTAACTACAAACAGGCCCTAAAATATTCCCAAAAAGTTAATGTTTTTCTCAAACCTCCCCGCAGGCCAGATCCATATGTTTGACACCTGTCCTACACTGTCTATAATCTAGCCCTGCATCTACTACACATTGTGTCTTCAGGAGGGAGACATTTCTTTAAAACAGGGAAGAACTACATTACCTAAACTTGTCCAATTAGTGCAAACACTAATTATTTCAGTTTTCCAACCCAATGTGATATGTTCACCATTGGTCGGATGATGTTAATCAAAAGGTTAGGGCTGTGGTTAGTTGACATGTTGTTGACAGTTAGTTGTTCAGTTGATGTTCAACTACAAACCATCTATTTGGTACTATGCAAATGGAGTGCTGCCTTACATGTTTTGTGTATATGTTTATGACATCATTCATCCCCTAACTGATATGACATGGGGGGGGGGTCATACAAGTATACACAGCTGGCCTGCTGAGAACCGTGTCAAACATGTCAATGGGGCTCATTCATAAGCACTACAACACTTCCAACCTCACTGTGCTGGTCACAAACCTTTTTATGAGTGTACTCTAGAAACATCTGTTGCTTTTTCTCCACATTTCGAGACTCATGAGAGAGAGAGAACAAGAGAAAGAAAGAGGGATCCATGAAGAGGGCAGAAGATAGTTCGCCTGTCGTCTATAGCTTTATGGTAATGGCCAGAGTGAGTAGCCATCTCTCCAGTCTACACGTTTACAATTACATTTTGTCCATAAGCTCTTTTCTAAAGCAAATTGAATACGCTACTCCAAACTATTATTAAAACCTGATGAGGACCAGGGGTGCGATTTTCACTTTTGGTGAAAATCGTATGATTTTTAAACGGCCTCGTACTCAATTCTTGCTAGTACAATATGCATATTTTTAGTACCATTGGATAGAAAACAACCTCTAGTTTCTAAAAACGTTTGAATTTTTTCTCTGAGTCCAACAGAAGTCATTTGGCAGCACTTTCCCTGACCAGGAAGTAGAATGCAAGATGTCTATGCTCGCTTCAACGCTCTGCCTATACATGGTCATGCCACCTATGACCCGAAACACACCTCATACGCCTTCCTCTGTGTGTCAAGAGGACGTCAGAGGAGAAATTTTGTGTTTATCTTGTTCTGACGTGAAATAAGACCTATTTCTTTGACGTGACCGTCCATTTCCGGAAGTCTGAAGTGCGCGACTTTGAAGAGAGATTGTGTTTTGTTTTGCTGCCGTTTCGGATGTCAACTATCTCCGGCTCGGATTTGATTTGATAAATGAGACCATATCATCGTAATGTATGTTTTTTCAATATAGTTTAATCAGATTATTTGAATTTTTTCGGGAGTTTTGACGTGTTCCGTTGTGTGACTTTGTTTACTGGGAGAGATCCGTGCCACTCGACTAGTACCTGAAGTGGGAAAGGTACCATTCTGAATGGAATGAACGACTCATCTGGACTAAGGACATCTTGATCAACATTCTGATGAAAGATCAGCCAAAGTAAGGCCCAATTTATAATGTTATTTCATATATCGGTCGTGCATGTGAACTGGTCGTGGGCGCCCAGCTGGTTCTGGCTGGCGTGGCTATGCTAATTTAGCGCTACATTTTGTATTCGCTATAAAACATTTAATAAATCTGAAATATTGTCTGGAATCACAAGAATCCTGTCTTTCAATTGCTGCAAAGTATGTATTTCTCAGATATGTTTTATGATGAGTAATTAGTTATTTGACGTTGGTGTCTGTAAATGTTATGGCTGCTTTCGGTGCAATTTCTGATTCTAGCTGAAATGTAATTTATGATTTATACCATAAATATGCACATTTTTCAAAAAAAACATATGCTATACAATAAATATGTTATCAGACTGTCATCTTATGAAGTTGTTTCTTGGTTAGTGGCTATATATATCTTTATTTGGTCGAATTAGTGATAGCTAGTGACGGAGTAAAAAACTGATGGAGTTAGAAAAGTGCTCTCTTTTGCTGACGTGGTTAGCTAATAGATTTACATATTTTGTCTTCCCTGTAAAACATTTAAAAAATCGGACATGTTGGCTTGATTCACAAGATGTGTACCTTTCATATGCTGTATTGGACTTGTTAATGTGTGAAAGTTAAATATTTCTAAAAAACATTTTTTTGAATTTCGTGCTCTGCCTTTTCAGTGGAATGTGGGAGGAGTTCCGCTAGCGGAACGGGGGAGTGAGACAGGTTTTAAATCAAGAAATCAGAAAACAGACTTCCTCTAACAGTCGAAAGTCCAACTAGTTGTGACCGAGTCCTGGTTTCATTCTTCCTATGAATGTCTCAGGTCAAGAACCAGGGAGGAAAGAGATGACAATGCATGTGAAGAACAAAAGAAAGCCTGGCATCATCAACACTGCAGATGAGCCATCAGATCCTGGGACACAGAAGCCATTGTCAGGTACAGTGCACACATGATGAGTCACCGTCATATGACAGAGGCTGACACAGCAGTACGGAGGCCAGCCAGTAAGACCAGGCATTAAGACCAGGCATTACTCTGCATTATGGTACAAATACCCCCTAGCCAGACCCAAAGAGAAGCCCCAAAATGAACCGGGGAAGTGTTGTGCTTATATGCGGGTGTGTTTGTGTAGCCAAGCCCGTTTCCCAGGGTCCTCTCCATTTCTGGTCTCCTGAGAATGTGGCCTACGACCCCACAGGGCTGTGAAAGCAGATGTTGTCACCTGATGCTGGGGATATGTACTGCTGTGTGTGTGTGTGTGTGTGTGTGTGTGTGTGTGTGTGTGTGTGTGTGTGTGTGTGTGTGTGTGTGTGTGTGTGTGTGTGTGTGTGTGTAGAGTTGTTTACCAAACACATCTGTATGCCCAATACATGACACAATGTCAGACACTCATTTAAAAATGTATGGACAATAAAGACATAAAACGACGAAGAGAGCATGTTCTAACACTCCAACATATTTCTAAGGTGTAATCGTCTTCAGATTGTAACAATGTGCATCGACCTTCTAAAACCTACATCCAAACATTTAACTTTACAAACGGCACCCCATACCTACCATAGACTTCCAGTGATGGGGTCAGAGTGTTTCAGAGTGATGTTAGACAGACAGAGGGGTGAGGGGTTCATTCAGTCATGCTGCAGTGCTGTTATCTGTCTCATTATCTGACCCGTCACTGTTTCTGACAGAAAACAGACAACGCAAGGACCTCTAACTGCCTACACAATACAGGGACATTATCTACCTGTGTACATAAACACACATCGTCACAGAGAGACACAAAAGGTACACACAGACACGCATGAATGTGCACGTGCACGTACTTAGTTTCAAGTCAGATATGTAACATAGTCTGGTGAAAGTATACACAGGACCATTTCCTCATGATGTTGAGCAGGATCTTTACACCAACTGTAGATTCCTCCTGCGACACCACCTCTTAGCCTGTTCCCAGATCAGTCTGTGCTGTATAGCTAACTACTATGGCCATTGTCATGCCAATCATGTTTGACTACAGGAGTTAGCAAGACAGCTTCAAATGGAAGTGAAAGAGTCCACTTCAAAATGAAAATCTTTATATTTTCAGTTAAGACGTGTCTTTAGCCCGAACCTGCACAATTGTAACCTGCCTGTTTACCATTCTGTTTCCACCTAGTTACCATTCTGTTTCTGCCTCAGTCATCATTAGCCTAATGTTAACTGTAACAAGGTCCATCTAATGATATTATCTATGAGCCTTCTTCAGAGAAGCTAAGAGAACGAGCCATTAGCCAGCAGCATTAGCAGTAGCCTATTACAGGTCATGCTACTACCGGTTGTTTGTTTTGCTGAGGTCATAGTGTATCAGTGTGGAACTCTTCTCTGACAGATAGTGTTGGGGCGCAGGGTTCCAGAATCTGACCTTTCACTGACCTCTCTGGCCCGAGTCACTGGTACGACGACAGAGAGAAACAACCTCTGGGAGAGAATTAGGGAGAGGACTGCTTTCAAAGGAGTTGTGCTAAACCACCGTAGCAACCCATATCATGTAGCTTGGTGTATTATGACACGTTACCTCTGGACTGGACTTTCATTTCCATGACTGATCAACACGAGTTCTCATGGCTTTCTTGTCCCTCTGCATCAGACATATGGTGAACAATATGTTTGGAACACGGAATCACAAAAATCACATAATTGAATCACAATACCTATAGAATCGAGAGAATCGGAATACATATTGTATCGGCACATAGGTTTCATGATAATATCGTATGGTGAGGTCCCTGGCAATTCCCAGCCCTAGTATGTTTTATGGAGGTGATGTCATTCTGTCATTTACATGACGTCAACGGTGAATAAATAAGGCTTCAGACAGATGTCATCTAGATGTGTTACATGGATCTCATGACAGTCTGGTCACAGTAAAGTGATACTGGGAAGATATCAATACCAGTCAAAGTGACATTGGTACTATAGGTCTACAGACGTACTCACTCTCTCAATGTGAGGACCTCTACACATCCACTGTGCTGTCCATCATTCCTTTAATACAGTGGGCCCTAGTCAGCACGCACGCACGCACGCACGCACGCACGCACGCACGCACGCACGCACGCACGCACGCACGCACGCACGCACGCACGCACGCACGCACGCACACACACACACACACACGTTCATCATTCCATCAGCACAGTGATCAACAGTAGACCCCAATCTATCCGCCACTGCAGACAGAAAGAGATGACCAACCCCTCAACTCTCCCTAAACCTGCTAGTCTGCACCCCTCCTTAATCCGCATCAAGTCCCTTCTACACCTCCCTATACACACACATATATCCCAGAAGTACTAGAGCTGGGCGATAAAGACAAAAATCCATATCACGCTACATTTAATGAATTATCACGATAACGCTAAATTCATAACAATGTGCATCAGTTACTTTTTTATATTAGCCTTAAAACTACTACTATTTTTAAAATGTTGTAGATATCAATTGTCCGGATAGAAATCGTCCATATTTGTAGACTTAATTCATTTCAAAACGTCACATTCCTCTAGTAAAGGCTACTTATAGCAGTAAAATGCCCTCGATAAATGATCGGTTGGGTCGGTATCAGTAATGTTAGATGTATCGTCCTTGCTCTATGAACAACACACCAGTCTGCACCCCTTCCCTTCTTCCTTCCTAGACCCACTGTCCTTCACTGGAACTAAAACCACAGACCTCATTATCTCATACATACCATTTCAGAACTAAAACCACAGACCTCATTATCTCATACATACCATTTCAGAACTAAAACCACAGACATTATTATCTCATACATACCATTTCAGAACTAAAACCACAGACATTATTATCTCATACATACCATTTCAGAACTAAAACCACAGACATTATTATCTCATACATACCATTTCAGAACTAAAACCACAGACATTATTATCTCATACATACCATTTCAGAACTAAAACCACAGACATTATTATCTCATACCATTTCAGAACTAAAACCGCTGACATTATTATCTCATACCATTTCAGAACTAAAACCGCTGACATTATTATCTCATACATACCATTTCAGAACTAAAACCGCTGACCTCATACATACCATTTCAGGAGACAAGGACATACATTACATGGCTACATGCCATACTCCACCAGTCATAATGGTATGCAAATGCATGACCAAGGGGAAGTGAAGAAATAATATGTAAGCAAAGTAGATACTAACCACTTAACAGATGCAGGTAGTTTGTCTACAGACAGAACCTCTGGGAATCTAACACACACACACACACACACACACACACACACACACACACACACACACACACACACACACACACACACACACACACACACACACACACACACACACACACACACACACACACACACACACACACACACACACACACACGAGAATGCAGAGGTAATGACGACCTTTCCGGCATCACATCAGCAGCTGTTGAAGAGCCACGGTGTCTGTTCTTGCCTGGCAATGCACCAAAGCCCTTAACTGTCCAGAAAACAGAGCTCCTTTGAACTAGTGTGTCTGTAAATCAGATCCGACTGACTCAAAGGTGAAGAGCGGTTCCGTTATTCTGCTTATATTTAACTGCCTGATATCAGTGAACTATGCCTACGTAAAATAGCTGGGGTCAAACCTGTTTAAACAAAACATAGGTTGAGGGAAGCCATTGTCAGAGCAGTGCCATAGTTCTGCTTTTACTGTGACAGCCAATAAGAACAGCAATATGCAATCAAAGAAGAGAGAGGGATGAAAGAGATAGACCGAAAATAGAGTCCTCTATCTCCACTTTCCAGACACATCACTCCATCAGTTTAACTACAGGGACTACTTTTCACTTTGAACGGGCGGCCGGAGACTACTTCACGGCAGGGTCTCACACCCTATACTAAAAGTATCTGCCTCTTTCCACATGTTTCCACGTGTGGAAATCCCTCCACATACAGTAGTGCTCTGCCTCTCTCCATGTTCTGTACCTGGTCTGTATGCAATACAGCAATGTCATGATCAATGTCCCTTCCAGCACTACACAGCCCCATGTGTGGATCATGTCGTTAGAGGAAGGTTAGAGGAAAGACGGAACGAGGGGAAAGGAGAGCTGAAATTAACCAGAGCCCAGCAGAAACAGAGAAACTTAATGAAAGATGGCAGCAGCAGAGAAGCAGTGCTGTGGTTATGCAAACAGCCCCCTCACCTCCCAGGATTGATTACAAGGCTTGGCCCTGGAGCTGCAGACGCCATGTTAGAGACACACACAAAATTCTTATCCCCGACCCCCCCCCGTCCCTCCACTCTGAGCTCACCCGCTCCGCCCCCAAACCCCCAAGAGCTCAGTACAACAGAGAAAAACTAGAGGATGATGCAGCAACAATGCTGGGTTCCAGGAGTACAGTACAACAGAGAGAAACTTCACAGAAAGCCTATTCCCCTCTACAGTCATACCTCAGTACATCTGAGTGTATTTCTATCAAGACAAACAAATACACACTAACATAAACACAGAAACATGCACACTCACACAGTAGTGGTGCTCCTGGGCAGCAGAGTAAAGAGAGAGCTAGTACTGTACCACAGACAAACAGGAAACTAGAAGAGACGGAGCGAGAAAAAGAAAAGCAGAGAAATAGAGAGAGGGGAGAACAAGGAAACCACACACAGTACACACGGCGAGGGAGGCAGAACCGCAAACTCACCGTGTGTGTTGTCCCGTGCTGAAGAGCAGCCCCCTAGTGAGAGCCAGTCCAGTCACCGAGGAACCCCACGGCCCCTCCCACCTCACCCCGTCATGTGACACTGGACCACAGGCATGCCACACCCCCCCTCTCACTCACACCACCCTCCCCTCAACATGAAACATCTTCAACAGAGAGGATAAACGCTTCTCATGCTTCCCATCTGAAACAGTTGGGAATAGTTTGTGCATACAGTATCAGTCAAAAAACACACCTATTCCTTCCAGGGGTTTTATTTATTTGTTTCTATTTTCTACATTGTAGAATAATAGTGAAGACATCAAAACTATGAAATAACACATATGGAATCATGTAGTAACCAAAAAAGTGTTTAACAAATTAAAATATATTTTATATTTGAGATTCTTCAAAGTAACCACCCTTTGCCTTGATGACAGCTTTGCACACTCTTGGCATTCTCTCAAACAGCTTCATGAGGTAGTCACCTGGAATGCATTTCAATTAACAGGTGTGCCTTGTTAAAAGTTCATTTGTGGAATTTCTTTCCTTCTTAATGCGTTTGAGCCAATCAGTTGTGTTGTGACAAGGTTGGGTTGGTATACAGAAGATAAAAGACCAAGTCCATATTATGGCATGAACAGCTCAAATAAGCAAAGAGAAACGACAGCCCATCTTTACTTTAAGACATGAAGGTCAGTCAATGTGGAACATTTCAAGAACTTCAAAAGTTTCTTCAAGTGCTATGATGAAACTGGCTCTCATGAGGACCGAATAAATGCTTCACAGTTCAAGTAACAGACACATCTCAACATCAACTGTTCAGATGAGACTGCGTGAATCAGGCCTTCATGGTCGAATTGAAACCACTATTAAAGGACACCAATAAGTTTCTTGGGCCAAGAAACACAAGCAATGGACATTAGACCAGTGGAAATCTGTCCTAATCTGTCTAATGATTCCAAAATTTAGATTTTTGGTTCCCCCCGCCAAGTCTCTGTGAGATGCAGAGTAGGTGAACGGATGATCCCCGCATGTGTGGTTCCCACCGTGAAGCATGGAGGAGGTGGTGTGGGGGTGCTTTGATGGTGACACTATCAGTGAAATATTTTGAATTCAAGGTACGCATAACCAGCATGGCTACGGCCTCCCGAGTGGCGCAGTGGTCTAAGGCACTGGATCGCAGTGCTAGCTGTACCACTAGAGATTCTGGGTTCGAGTACAGGCTCTATCGCAGCAAGCCGCAACTGGGAGGCCCATGGGGCGGCGCACAATTGGCCCACCGTCGTCCGGGTTAGGGAGGGTTTGGCTGGCAGGGATATCCTTGTCTCATCGCGCACTACCAACTCCTGTGGCGGGCCGGGCGCAGTGCACGCTGACACGGTCGCCAGGTGTACGGTGTTTCCTCTAACACATTGGTGCGGCTGGCTTCCGGGTTGGATGGGCATTGTGTCAAGAAGCAGTGGGGCTTGGCTTGGTTGGGTTGTGTTTCGGAGGACACATGGCTCTCGACCTTCGCCTCTCCCGAGTCCGTACGAGACAACACTGTAACTACTACCAATTGGATACCACGAAACTGGGGAGAAAAAAGGGGTGAAAAAAACTCAACAAAAAAAACAGCATGGCTACCACAGCATTCTGCAGCGATACGCCATCCCATCTGGTTTGCGCTTAGTGGGACTATCATTTGTTTTCAACAGGACAATGAGCAAACACACCACTAAGAGCTATTTGACCTAGAAGGAGAGTGATGGAGTGCTGCATCAGATAACCTGGCCTCCACAACCACCCGACCTTAACCCAATTGAGATGGTTTGGGATGAGTTAGACCGCAGAGTGAAGGAAAAGTGCTCAGCATATGTGGGAACTCCTTCAAGACTGTTGGAAAAGCATTCCAGGTGAAGCTGGTTGAGAGAATGCCAAGAGTGTGCAAAACTGTTGTCAAGGCAAAGGGTGGCTACTTTGAAGAATCTCAAATATATGTTTAACACTTTTTTGGTTACAACATGATTCCATATGGGCTATTTTATAGTTTTGATGTCTTCACTATTATTCTACAATGTAGAAAAAAGTAAAAATAAAGAAAAACCCTTGAATGAGTAGGTGTGTCCAAACTTTTGACTGGTATAAGGTGAATGCACCAATTTGTAAGTCGCTCTGGATAAGAGCGTCTGCTAAATGACTTAAATGTTAAATGTACTGTATATTATGACGACATTTTGTGACATTTTTGTTGATTTTGGTCTTTGGCAAGGTTTTTTTCTGCTGTTCGTGCACACAATATTATCTCGAGGCAAGCTGAAGGTCGTGAGCTGAAATCTACGCACATTCGTCGGTTATTGGTCAACAGTAGGGATTCTTCGATTAAGTGTTTGTTGTCATTCAACGCTAGACGACTTGTTTTCATGTTAAAAAAAATTACTTCAGAAATACTGCACCAAACATCTTAGTTAGATGTACAAATACGCAACAAAAATCTAAATCTGAGTTACCTTAGATTAATTCTGACCATTTTGAGGAAGTGTATACTGGCTACGGCATCTCAAGATGGACAAACAGTACTATTGCCACTTTTTTCTTGTTTGTTTTTCAAGCAAAGTTCTTTTAAGGGAGTATGAGAGCACACTCATTCTTAAGGCTTGCACATGCTTCGGTTCGGCTGGCGCCTAGCCATTTCTGTGTGTGTGTGTGTGTGTGTGTGCGTAGACACACCGTCCCTGCTCCTCTAATCTTCATCCTTCCCTTCCCCCTAGCCTCTGGCCACAGGTTTGAGAGAAGCCAGCCCGTCCATCTCCCTGGTCCTCCTGTCTGTCACTGATTTACAACCCTCCAATGACCTGCTCCAGCCCTTTGTTCCTGGAATTCACAGGATCCCAATCATTCCACAACACATACCAGAGGACTAGCAGGCCCAAATAAACATGATGACATGTGTTTACTTGCTATTGTGGGAGCTACATCCAACAATGGATGAGGAGGATTGAGAAGTAGGTTAAATATTTAGTACTGTAACTGTGTAGCAGGTTTACGTGTTGCAACACTGTGTCCATACCGAGAAAGGGGTAACATCTTGTAATTCTTTTTGACCACAATTTTACCACCATAGCCCCATCTCTCAACTTAATGGCATTGACAAACCACTCAGTGGGGCTGCTGTTCGGCTAAAACAAACATTCAGGAGTGTCTCTTTAATCCTTGATCATTAAAGATTAAAGGAGAGTTGCTCCCTTTAAATCCCAGTTCTACAGTGGTTCTAGTTTCTACAGTGGTTCTAGGTTCTACAGTGGTTCTAGGTTCTAGGTTCTACTGCAGTGGTATACATACTGCTCCAGGGAGAGGTATGTCTCAGTTGGTTCTACTGTGGTTCTAGTTTCTACAGTGGTTCTAGTTTCTACAGTGGTTCTAGTTTCTACAGTGGTTCTAGTTTCTACAGTGGTTCTAGGTTCTACTGCAGTGGTGTACATACTGCTCCAGGGAGAGGTATGTCTCAGTAGGTTCTACGGTGGTTCTAGTCTACTGCAGTGGTGTGGTCCCGTGTGGCTCAGTTGGTAGAGCATGGCGCTTGCAACGCCAGGGTTGTGGGTTCATTCCCCACGGGGGGACCAGGATGAATATGTATGAACTTTCCAATTTGTAAGTCGCTCTGGATAAGAGCGTCTGCTAAATGACTTAAATGTAAATGTACATACTGCTCCAGGGAGAGGTATGTCTCAGTAGGTTCTACGGTGGTTCTAATCTACTGCAGTGGTGTACATACTGCTCCAGGGAGAGGTATGTCTCAGTAGGTTCTACGGTGGTTCTAGTCTACTGCAGTGGTGTACATACTGCTCCAGGGAGAGGTATGTCTCAGTAGGTTCTACGGTGGTTCTAATCTACTGCAGTGGTGTACATACTGCTCCAGGGAGAGGTATGTCTCAGTAGGTTCTACGGTGGTTCTAGTCTACTGCAGTGGTGTACATACTGCTCCAGGGAGAGGTATGTCTCAGTAGGTTCTTTGATACAACTGGTTGTCTGTGATTAAAGAGCAAAGGAAACAGCTGTGTTTCTGGCCACACAGGAAGTGAAATTATATACCTACCAGGGGCTAAAGCACCACATGTCTAACACACACACCTGCAATCCATCACCTGAGTTTTTTTGGGCTGAAAGGGATCACGTTTTCACATTTAACCAAATACCTCATTCGTTTTTACAGCAACTACTGTTTCTGGATGGATGGCTTTATTTGGTTTCATTCATCACAAACCTTGCTGGTCGAGTGAAATGACTGAGCCTGTACTTTTTGAAAAGTCTTAGGGTAATTTATGTAAGAAGCTGAATGTTTTCTCTGAACAGGAGGAGAAAGTGAGCAACTGGAAAAAGTAACCTTGGACAGATGACCAAAATCTCCCCCCAAAATGCCATGGTTGTAGATTCATGACATGTCCCAGTATATGTGCAAGCCTCACACACCAGCCCTGAAGAACCCACATCCACCTAACTATTAGACTGCGTGCCAAATGGCACCCAATTCCCATAGGGCTCTGGTCAAAAGTAGTGCACTACATAGGGAATAAGGTGCCATTAGGGAGGCAGATTTACACAGTGCCTTACTCTATCCTAATACTCCCTCAACACACACCCTCAGCACACACTCAGCCAGCTCCCCACTTCCTGCTCGGGGTCAGGGGGGCGATCACGTATCAACATAAAAAATAAATCCTGGGTGTATTTAGTCCGTTTTACAATGTTTATAAGAAGCCCTGAATTCTCTAACTACAGGCACCCTATTTCAAAGCCCTGTATTGTGTGTGTGTATAAATCAGTAAATGCAGAGAAACTATGTTTAAAGAGGGGACCGCTAAGTAGATAAACCGTCAGAGAGTTCTGTGGTTTTCGGGGGAGCACAAGTTTGACTTCATCACAGCGTCGCTGTCTTTTCTGAGAGTTTTAGAGACACCCATTCGCTGAAGCTTTCCCAGCTGTGTTGCTAAGCGCTGTGCCAGATTGATCCGGTCAGTACCAGGGTAGTGTAGACTGAGCATGTGCAGATTGAAGATTCCTCCGTAACCAGAGCCCCCTGGGTCCCTCCAACACAACAGTAACTCTCATCACTATCCATTAGACAGGACAAGTCAAAGAGAGGGAGAGAGAGCACTATACAACTTTTACAGGAAAACAAAAGCGCTGTGGAAGCATAACAGCCTTTTTTAATATGTTCTTTAGAGTGTCTCCAACTATTTCTTCTGTTTTTCTGATACAGCGATAGAAACAGAGGAAGAGAGAGAGAGAGAGAGAGAGAGAGAGAGAGTACTGGAGCAAGAGAGAGAGAGAGTACTGGAGCAAGAGAGAGAGAGAGTACTGGAGCAAGAGAGAGAGAGAGAGAGAGAGAGAGAGAGAGAGAGAGAGAGAGAGAGAGAGAGAGAGAGAGAGAGAGAGAGAGAGTACTGGAGAGAGAGAGAGAGAGAGAGAGAGAGAGAGAGAGAGAGAGAGAGAGAGTACTGGAGCAAAAGAGAGAGAGAGAGAGAGAGAGAGAGAGAGAGTACTGGAGCAAAAGAGAGAGAGAGAGAGAGAGAGAGAGAGAGAACTGGAGCAAAAGAGAGAGAGAGAGAGAGAGAGAGAGAGAGAGAGAGAGAGAGAGAGAGAGAGAGAGAGAGAGAGAGAGAGAGAGAGAGAGAGAGAGAGAGAGAGAGAGAGAGAGAGAGAGAGAGAGAGAGAGAGAGAGAGAGAGAGAGAGAGAGAGAGAGAGAGTGAGTACTGGAGCAAGTGGGAGAGAGAGTACTGGAGCAAGAGGGAGAGAGAGTACTGGAGCAAGAGAGTTCTTCCCTGTCTGTCAGCCCAGAGGCGTTACTTTAGGTAAACATGGTAACATGCCATCAGTGTCTGTTCCCTTTTTCCACTGAATTACAGAAAGAATTTTGACTTGGCTCTAATGAAGACCATTTGCTAGGCAGAGTAGTGCCCACAAGCGCACACACACACACACACACACACACACACACACACACACACACACACACACACAGAGTACTTACAAAACTCAGTGTGTCCTTGTCTAGTTTGCCAGTGGCGCTGCTCAGTGTTGTCCTGCTGTAAAGTTCTGAGAAGAATGAATCTTAAAGACAAAATGTTGTACTGTACAACCCTCCCCTCACTTCTCGAAGTCTAGCTTTCCACTCAAAACTTGGCCCCTCTTTCCAGGCTTGTCTCTTTTTCATTCCTCTGTTCTCTCCATCTCTCCCCTCTCTGTCATCTCTTCATAGCCGAGCATCTAGCAGGGGTCCCTGGGGCCCAGAGGACTGTGGAAGGCTTGGCTCTATTCTGTACATTACTACACCCTCAACATTGATAACACACTGTATTTCTGCAGTGGGAACAAGGCTAACGCACTGCTCCTCCACCCCCCACCACCATTCCTCCTCCGACCTCCCCAGAGATTCACGTCCCTAATTCATCCCAGCCAAGCCTACTGAAGTCAGAGTCACTAAATATCAAACCAGCTATATCCTAACCAAACCTGGTCCAAGATCTGTTTGTGCAGTCTCGTCTACTTCAAAGGCCATAGTTGGCAAGACAGCACAAACTGATCTGGGACCAGGCTAGCTGTATCCTAACTGAAAGCAGAGATGCCAGCAGAGAGGCCCAACTGAAGGACATAGTAGAGGGACATCATCTTATTGTATGATCAGACATTGAACGACACGTGTTTTTCTCATTAGCAAAAACTGCATCCCAAAATAAGTCCAACAGTCTCTCCTAAACATCTTTGACTCCAAACGGACTGTGAACACACAGAGTGATGCCAGAGCTAAAGCCAACCATAATTTGTTTGATCGGCACAACTTGGCTCGTGCCTTTAGTATCGACTCCATTTGAGTGGCTGCCCTGCGGAGAACATGGACTTTCCAAGATAAAAGATCTTCGTTTGACGGAGACGCAGTGCCAGAAACCCAACAGCAGGGGCCCTGTGGGCTGATGTTACTGGGCTAGATGGAGCCAAGATGGAGACGGGTCTTGGCAGGGACAGTGGAGAGCTGCTTGGCTGACCTCCCCGTGTGTGTGCTGCAGCGGGGCTTTCAGACCATAGAAACACAATGTATAGATTGAAGAAACATGGCCTTTTCAGTGTTTCAAATCACATTTGGTTTGTTCAACTATGGTTCCAATCAGAAATGTTCAGCCAAATATCAGATTACATGCATCTTATTACCGGTGACTGAATTTCAAGCAAATATACACATAGCTGAAATACACAGAGAGCAGATAGAGGAACAGTGCCACATCATAGTAGGAAACCAGTTCCAGACCATTTCTCCAGTCTGTGTAGGTGGGATGTACACACTGCGAGAAGAGGAGTGTGAGAAAGAGCACAAAGTGAATAGCCTGATTGAGGTGTGTGTGTGTTTGTGGAGAGAGATTGAGAGGAGAAAAGGACCGACATGAATAGCCAGCTTGTGTCCCACAGGTTTCCAGACTGAAGGCTGAGTATTCAGTAGGCCGCCTCAGGAGGACGGAGAGAGAAGGAGAGAAAGGAGAAGACTGAGAGACCAAACAGGACCACTATTGTTCCCATACAGTATACGGGGAAACCCAAAATAAGGGCATGTGAAGGCTGGCTCACGCACATTTTAGTGGGAAAGCAGTTATGTCGAGTCCTGTCTGCATTGTAGTCATTCTACACCTTCACTACATTCTTTAACACCAATAATCCCTTTCGAAGAGATAAGTCAAGTTCCAATGTAGTTGGGCACGTAAGTGTCTGAGTATAAGTGCTGATCTAGCATCAGTTTTGAGTTTTAGATGATAATGAATAAGGTTGGAGAGTTTCTAGAAACCTCTAGGCCTACGTTAGAAAGTAGAACGTTTAGTGTACAGTGGGAACAGAATCAGCTAATGCCCTCTATTGTCGTCAATGTGAAAGACGTGGGAATTTAATTAACCACCAGAAATACAAAGCTTCCTGGGGTTCATTTTTAACTAAAACACTTATTTTACCTCAGCAGTATATCCTTCTGGGCCCTCCTGTCAGAAAACACAAGAAAAGACAGGAAATCGTGTGTGTGTGTGTGTGTGTGTGTGTGTGTGTGTGTGTGTGTGTGTGTGTGTGTGTGTGTGTGTGTGTGTGTGTGTGTGTGTGTATATAGGGGTGTCATATGGGCACAGAGCTCTGGGAAAGGAGGAAGTACTTCCTCTAACATGCTGATATAAACCCAGCAGAGCACTACAGTGAACCATCCCATAGAGCTGAGTTACGTAGAGCAGACCATTGAACTAGAATGACATTAACTTGAATGGGAAGGTCTGTTCTAGTTTCTCCAGACCTTACCTCACTGACTTTCCCTCTGCATAAAAACACTAATGCCTGGCTCGGGCTTGCTGCTGGTCCCAAACCATCTCTCCACACCTTTAGTCAAGTATACATTACCAAAGTAGTGGAAGTAAAGAACAACAAACTCACAGATGCTGGGGACAAGAAACAAGAAACAAAATACTGGGCCTCCCAAGTGGCGCAGCGGTCTGAGGCACTGCATCGCAGTTCTATAGGCAGATCCGGGTTCTACAGATCCGGGTTCGATCCCGGGCTGTGTTGCAGCTGGCCGTGACCGGGAGACCCATGAGGCGGCACACAATTTGCCCAGCGTCGTCTGGGTTAGGTGAGGGTTTGGCCAACTGGGACGTCCTTGTCCCATCACGCTCTAGCAACTCCTTGTGTGCGCCGGGGCGCATGCACTCTGACTTCAGTCGCCAGCTGTACGGTGTTTCCTCCGACACATTGGTGCGGATGGCTCCCGGGTTAAGCGAGTAGTGTGTCAAGAAGCAGTGTGGCTTGGCGGGTCATGTTTCCGAGGACGCATGGCTCTCGACTAGAGGTCTACCGATTAAACAGCATGGCCGATTAATTCGGGCGATTTCAAGTTTTCATAACAATCGGTAATCGGCATTTTTGGACACCGATTATGGCCGATTACATTGCAATCCACGAGGAGACAGCGTGGCAGGCTGACCACCTGTTATGTGAGTGCAGCAAGGAGCCAAGGTAAGTTGCTAGCTAGTATTAAACTTATCTTATAAAAAACAATCAATTTTAACATAATTACTAGTTAACTACACATGGTTGATGATATTACTAGTTTAACTAGCTTGTTCAGCGTTGCATATAATCAATGCAGTGCCTGTTAATTTATCATTGAATCACAGCCTACTTCGCCAAACGGGTGATGATTTAACAAAAACGCATTTGCTTAAAAAGCACCATCATTGCACCAATGTACCTAACCATAGACATCAATGCCATTCTTAAAATCAATACACAAGTATATATTTTTAAACCTGCATATTTAGTTAAGAAATTCATGTTAGCAGGCAATATTAACTATGGAAATTGTGTCACTTCTCTTGCGTTCAGTGCAAGCAGAGTCAGGGTATATGCAACAGTTTGGGCCGCCTGGCTCGTTGCGAACTCTGTGAAGACCATTTCTTCCTAATAAAGACCGTCATTAATTTGCCTGAATTTTACATAATATTGAAGGTTGTGCAATGTAAGAGCAATATTTAGATTTAGGGTTGCCACCTGTTCTATAAAATACGGTACGGTTCCGTATTTCACTGAAAGAATAAACGTTTTGTTTTTGAAATTATAGTTTCCGCATTTGACCATATTAATTACCGAAGGCTCATATTTCTGTGTGTTTATTATATTATAATTAAGTCTATGATTTGATGTTTGATTGGTGGTAGGCAGCAGCAAGCTCTTAAGCGATTATTCAAACAGTACTTTCCTGCGTTTGCCAGCAGCTCTTCGCAATGCTTGAAGCACAGCGCTGTTTATGACTTCAAGCCTATCAACTCCCGAGATTAGGCTGGCAATACTATAGTGCCTATAAGAACATCCAATAGTCAAAGGTATATGAAATACAAATGGTATAGAGAAAAATAGTCCTATAATTCCTATAATAACTACAACCTAAAACTTCTTACCTGGGAATATTGAAGACTCATGTTAAAAGGAACCACCAGCTTTCATATGTTCTCATGTTCTGAGCAAGGAACTTAAACGTTAGCTTTTTTACATGGCACATATTGCACTTTTACTTTCTTCTCCAACACTGCATTTTTGCATTATTTAAACCAAATTGAACATGTATCATTATGTATTTGAGACTACATTTATTGTATTTTTGTATTATATTAAGTTAAAATAAAAGTGTTCATTCTGTATTATTGTAATTGTCATTATTACAAATATATATATATTTTTAAATTCAATTGAAAAAATAAAACACTGATTAAATCGATATTGGCTTTTTTTGGTCCTCCAATAATCGGTATCGGCGTAGAAAAATCATAATCGGTCGACCTCTACTGTACTCTCGACCTTCGCATCTCCCAAGTCCGTACAGAAGTTGCAGCAATGGGACAAGACTGTAACTACCAATTAGATATCACGAAATTGGGAAGAAAAAGGGTTAAAAAGTACCAAAAAAGTATTATTATTATTATATAATAAATTGTAATAGAAAGGAAATCCCCACACCTTGTCTGTTTGCTCCTGTATTTCTATTAGCAACATAGATGAAGTATGTACTGTACTGTATATACATAGCCAACAGTCTAATAAAAAGCATGAGCTGGCACACACCCAGAGAAAATGATTTAGTGTAGAGGTGCTGATTAACAGAGAATAACCTGGAAGCTATAAAAACAGAGTCACACACTCCATATCTATTACCTCCCAGTCATTTATTGGGTAAAAAAAAAACCACCAACGTTTCGGCATCACTGTGCCTTCTTCAGGCCATAGTGTATAACTGATCCACAATCTGACCAAATGTTTACTGACAAAGCAGATGGAGTGGACAGGGGATGTCCTTCACTGACATATCTATACAGTGGGATGGCAATGTTGTGAGCTATCTTATTGCTATGACAACATCAAGACAACAGGGCTACGCTGCGATACGATCAGGACGTCCCTTGTGACACAAAGCTGTTGACATAAATGTAACAGGACAGGACATACGCTTTTGTCAAGTCATGTATAAGAAGTGTAATGTAATCTCTTACAGAGAGTGGGGAATACCTGCCTAGTTACCCAAGTCTGGGAGAGATAACCACCTGTGGAAAATACCTACCTAGTTACCTGAGTCTGGAAGAGATAAAGACCTGTGTGGAATACCTACCCATTTACCTGGGTCTGAAAGAGAACCACCTGTGTAACAGCATCTCCTACTGGTTGTTGTTAGAGCTGCACCAATTGGATGCTGTTTTGTTGAGGTGTTAATGTCACTGGAGAAACCAACAGGTACTGTATGTGGGGTGTGTATCAACAGTCTAAAGTGTTATTTTCTTCTGTACCAGTTTTCTTTGTCTGTGGTGATGCTATCTGTAGAAGTGTCTTTTCTTTTCTGGGACTGTTTTAGGTTTTATTTATTTGCACCAAAGAAAACAAGTGAAACACATAAACCGTACTAATAAAGAACACGGGGAAAAACATTGTGCAAGTAAGGTTGGGAGCCCAACAGGGCTTATATGAAAACCAGACCACCAAAACACAATACAAGTAAAACATGAATTGATCAATCAGATAATCAAACATGTATTTTCTTAATTAGTATACTTTGTTTGTGTGTGAGTTAGGCTACATGGAGGGGATTACTGGACTGTTTGTTTCATCAAGCTGACCCCTAGTCTACTACAGGGTAGTTTGGTTCATCAGGCTGACCCCTAGTCTACTACTGGGTTGTTTGTTTCATCAGGCTGACCCCTAGTCTACTACTGGGTAGTTTGGTTCATCAGGCTGACCCCTAGTCTACTACTGGGTAGTTTGGTTCATCATGCTGACCCCTAGTCTACTACTGGGTAGTTTGGTTCATCAGGCTGACCCCTAGTCTACTACTGGGTAGTTTGGTTCATCATGTTGACCCCTAGTCTACTACTGGGTAGTTTGGTTCATCATGTTGACCCCTAGACTACTACTGGGTAGTTTGGTTCATCATGCTGACCCCTAGTCTACTACTGGGTAGTTTGGTTCATCAGGCTGACCCCTAGTCTACTACTGGGTAGTTTGGTTCATCAGGCTGACCCCTAGTCTACGCTTGAAGTTATTATAGGGATGATAAATTGGCAATGTGAAGATTGGAAATCCAGAGTATGGTACCTCTGTAACTGAGAGCAAATTGACATGTGAGGTGAGGCAGTGGGGAGGGTAAAAGGTTATGGCAGTATCTTGTGTTGTATGCATGGATTTGGTATCAACCTGAGTCTCTATTCAGTCCCTTTTATCACGATTACTCAACTGAGAAACACAAAGCAAAAAAACTGTAAAATATTTTGTGTGGCCAGAGGAATAAAAGACAGCTTTTCATTCCTGTCTTCTCTCTCAAGCCGGAACGGCACACACACGTCATAAACAACACACACACTCCCCATCTGTAAATTATTCTTCCCTGAAGACATTTCCGTGCCTTGTGACATGCACAAGTCCAGCTCCTCAGCCATCCCTTCTCCTTGCCATCAATAGCTCTTTATGTGGGAGAGAGGGAAATAAACACCATCTTAGTAGGTTGTGACTGCAGCCTGAGAGAACGCTGCCCAGTCAGCACCCTACTGCTCCCCCAGTCAGCACCCTACTGCTCCCCAGACAGCACCCTACTGCTCCCCCGGTCAGCACCCTACTGCTCCCCCGGTCAGCACCCTACTGCTCCCCCGGTCAGCACCCTACTGGTCCCCCGGTCAGCACCCTACTGGTCCCCCGGTCAGCACCCTACTGCTCCCCCAGTCAGCACCCTACTGCTCCCCCAGTCAGCACCCTACTGCTCCCCCAGTCAGCACCCTACTGCTCCCCCAGTCAGCACCCTACTGCTCCCCCAGTCAGCACCCTACTGCTCCCCCAGTCAGCACCCTACTGCTCCCCCAGTCAGCACCCTACTGCTCCCCCAGTCAGCACCCTACTGCTCCCCCAGTCAGCACCCTACTGCTCCCCCAGTCAGCACCCTACTGCTCCCCCAGTCAGCACCCTACTGCTCCCCCAGTCAGCACCCTACTGCTCCCCCAGTCAGCACCCCACTGCTCCCCCAGTCAGCACCCTACTGCTCCCCCAGTCAGCACCCTACTGCTCCCCCAGTCAGCACCCTACTGCTCCCCCAGTCAGCACCCTACTGCTCCCCAGTCAGCACCCTACTGCTCCCCCAGTCAGCACCCTACTGCTCCCCAGTCAGCACCCTACTGCTCCCCCAGTCAGCACCCTACTGCTCCCCAGTCAGCACCCTACTGCTCCCCCAGTCAGCACCCTACTGCTCCCCAGTCAGCACCCTACTGCTCCCCAGTCAGCACCCTACTGCTCCCCCAGTCAGCACCCTACTGCTCCCCCAGTCAGCACCCACTGCTCCCCCAGTCAGCACCCTACTGCTCCCCCAGTCAGCACCCTACTGCTCCCCAGACAGCACCCTACTGCTCCCCCAGTCAGCACCCTACTGCTCCCCCAGTCAGCACCCTACTGCTCCCCCAGTCAGCACCCTACTGCTCCCCAGTCAGCACCCTACTGCTCCCCCAGTCAGCACCCTACTGCTCCCCCAGTCAGCACCCTACTGCTCCCCCAGTCAGCACCCTACTGCTCCCCCAGTCAGCACCCTACTGCTCCCCCAGTCAGCACCCTACTGCTCCCCCAGTCAGCACCCTGTTGCTCCACCAGTCAGCACCCTACTGCTCCCCCAGTCAGCACCCTACTGCTCCCCCAGTCAGCACCCTACTGCTCCCCTCGGGGAGATACTGATCACTAATTCTGATCAGAAGTCACCCCATTAGTCTCAAGCTAATCGTCATCAAAATGACTTCACGGTGTTAGCATAGCCTGAAGCTAATTCCCATGATAAGCAATGATTGTACTACTCACATTAGCCTGGAGGCTAACTTTGATCTGCAGCTAAAGCTCTCCTAGCTTAAAGGGTCAATCTGCAGTTGCTACATATATTTTTTTACTTTATGATATGCACCCATTTATTCAAGAACTGTCATAACCTATCAGAACCCAAAATATAAGCTTATAGCTCAAAACATGGTTAAAACTTTGATATCATGAATGGTCAGTCATTGCATCCGTAGCTCTTTTGATGAATTTCAGAGTGGTTATATTTCTCCAGCCCCATCCCTCAGCTTTTTACTGAAACATAGGCAGGGCGGTCGCTTTGTTATTGTTTCAACTACGATTGCCCCTTTAAGGTTCATTTTTAACATACAGGCTAGCTAATTAAAATTGTTTCTCCACAGCAGCATAATAGTGAGTCTGATCAATGTGTCATTACAACTCACAAGGTTCCTGAGGGCTTTTGGCCCCGATGGCCTGGCCTTTGCCCTTACAGGATTTCCATCATGTGACCAGAGAGGAATGTGAGTGGACCAAATAAATGAAAAGGACAGAAGTACTGCCTGGACTTATTCCTCTCCACAGGAATGTCCTCCTACTCGGCTGACACACAGGACACATACAGTATGTGGTGTGCGCGTGCACACAGACACACGTTACCCCAGCAGACCTCGACAATGAAAAGGTCTCAACACAACAGGAGACAAGCTTGTGGTCAGACTAATGATTTCTCTCTTTTTCGAAATGTCTATTTTCTGTGTGTCACCCTGCATGACCACATCTCACAGTGGAGGGCTAGCCTACCAACCAAGATCCTCACCAGTCCAGTCCGGGGCTAACTAGTCATCCACAGAGCCCATCAGCATGTAATCAGGGCTATGCTCTACTTCCTAACTGGCTGGAAGGAACTCCTTGACTGGCTATTTTTTCTCAAAAAGACTATTTTTCCAGAGCCATGTATTTATATATATATATATTTATATATATATATATACAGTGGGGAGAACAAGTATTTGATACACTGCCGATTTTGCAGGTTTTCCTACTTACAAAGCATGTAGAGGTCTGTAATTTTTATCATAGGTACACTTCAACTGTGAGAGACGGAATCTAAAACAAAAATCCAGAAAATCACATTGTATGATTTTTAAATAATTAATTTGCATTTTATTGCATGACATAAGTATTTGATCACCTACCAACCAGTAAGAATTCCGGCTCTCACAGACCTGTTAGTTTTTCTTTAAGAAGCCCTCCTGTTCTCCACTCATTACCTGTATTAACTGCACCTGTTTGAACTCGTTACCTGTATAAAAGACACCTGTCCACACACAATCAAACAGATTCCAACCTCTCCACAATGGCCAAGACCAGAGAGCTGTGTAAGGACATCAGGGATAAAATTGTAGACCTGCACAAGGCTGGGATGGGCTACAGGACAATAGGCAAGCAGCTTGGTGAGAAGGAAACAACTGTTGGCGCAATTATTAGAAAATGGAAGAAGTTCAAGATGACGGTCAATCACCCTCGGTCTGGGGCTCCATGCAAGATTTCACCTCGTGGGGCATCAATGATCATGAGGAAGGTGAGGGATCAGCCCAGAACTACACGGCAGGACCTGGTCAATGACCTGAAGAGAGCTGGGACCACAGTCTCAAAGAAAACCATTAGTAACACACTACGCTGTCATGGATTAAAATCCTGCAGCGCACGCAAGGTCCCCCTGCTTAAGCCAGTGCATGTCCAGGCCTGTCTGAAGTTTGCCAATGACCATCTGGATGATCCAGAGGAGGAATGGGAGAAGGTCATGTGGTCTGATGAGACAAAAATAGAGCTTTTTGGTCTAACTCCACTCGCCGTGTTTGGAGGAAGAAGAAGTATGAGTACAACCCCAAGAACACCATCCCAACCGTGAAGCATGGAGGTGGAAACATCATTCTTTGGGGATGCTTTTCTGCAAAGGGGACAGGACGACTGCACCGTATTGAGGGGAGGATGGATGGGGCCATGTATCGCGAGATCTTGGCCAACAACCTCCTTCCCTCAGTAAGAGCATTGAAGATGGGTCGTGGCTGGGTCTTCCAGCATGACAACGACACGAAGCACACAGCCATGGCAACTAAGGAGTGGCTCCGTAAGAAGCATCTCAAGGTCCTGGAGTGGCCTAGCCAGTCTCCAGACCTGAACCCAATAGAAAATCTTTGGAGGGAGCTGAAAGTCCGTATTGCCCAGCGACAGCCCCGAAACCTGAAGGATCTGGAGAAGATCTGTAGGGAGGAGTGGGCCAAAATCCCTGCTGCAGTGTGTGCAAACCTAGTCAAGAACTACAGGAAACGTATGATCTCTGTAATTGCAAACAAAGGTTTCTGTACCAAATATTAAGTTCTGCTTTTCTGATGTATCAAATACTTATGTCATGCAATAAAATGCAAATTAATTACTTAAAAATCATACAATGTGATTTTCTGGATTTTTGTTTTAGATTCCGTCTCTCACAGTTGAAGTGTACCTATGATAAAAATTACAGACCTCTACATGCTTTGTAAGTAGGAAAACCTGCAAAATCGGCAGTGTATCAAATACTTGTTCTCCCCACTGTATATAATCTGTTCTGTTCTATAGCAGAGCTGTACATGTAGAAATATAGTCAATATGTGGCTCCTATCTGTTCTAGTATTCCCACTCCATTCTCCCAAATCTTAGCTTCCATCACACAACCTCAGAGCTGTAGAGGCTCCCATCTTCAACCAACAAAACATGAGTAAACACTTAAATGACTTCCTGTGGTCAGGGAAAGGTCACGCGACAGTAACGAGAGGGGTCAGTGACATCAGAGAGGGGTCAGTGACATCAGAGAGGGGTCAGTGACATCAGAGAGGGGCTTACCGTCGCCCTGTCTTTGGTGTTAAGTCACCTTCTAATAGTCACCTAAGAAGTCACCTCGTTCCTTCACATTACGTTTCCCTCCGTCATCCATCAAGCAGAGCATTAGCAGCAACAAACACCCGACAATATGGTGCCAGTTAGTTGGTTTAACAGTTGACATTCCACAGATACACAGTGAGGTCAACGGTATAAACCAGGGTCGTATACATTAGAGCACACCGTAGCAAAAGGTTTTGCAATGGAAAACACAAATGAGCGTTTCTTATTGGTTCAGTCTGTTTTCTTCCATTTGGTGCCTAAAGAATACAAGCCAGTCCTTATGATTAGTCCTACTGCACATAGACTTTATGTGTGTGGTTTTCTAAATACTTCCCTTGACACGCTCAGTAATACTGTCCTTAGGGAGGCTGTCAGCACTGGCTGCTTTACCCCACCTGAGAGGCAGTGTGTGTGTTTGTCTGTTTACTGTGGCTTGGTTCTGCTCAGTCCTTCAGCTGACAGCCAAGAAACTAGAACAAAGGGCATACAACAGGAAACCAGAGGGATGGAGCGAGAGAGGGATCAAAAGAGGGAGGGAAGGAGAGAGAGAGGGATCAAAAGAGGGCGGGATGGAGAGAGAGAGGGATCAAAAGTGGGAGTGAAGAAGAGAGAGAGGGATCGAAAGAGGAAGGGAAGGAGAGAGAGAGAGGGAAGGAGAGAGAGAGAGGGATCGAAAGAGGGAGGGAAGGAGAGAGAGATGGATCGAAAGAGTGAGGGAAGAAGAGAGGGATCAAAAGAGGGATGGAAGGAGAGAGAGAGGGATCGAAAGAGGGATGGAAGGAGAGAGAGAGGGATCAAAAGAGTGAGGGAAGAAGAGAGAGAGGGATCGAAAGAGTGAGGGATGGAGAGAGAGAGAGGGGGATCGAAAGAGGGAGGGAAGGAGAGAGAGATGGATCAAAAGAGGGAGGGAAGGAGGGAGAGAGGGGGATCGAAAGAGGGAGGGAAGGAAGGAGAGAGAGGGGGATCGAAAGAGGGAGGGAAGGAAAGAGAGAGAGGGGGATCGAAAGAGGGAGGGATGGAGAGAGAGAGAGGGGGATCGAAAGAGGGAGGGATGGAGAGAGAGAGAGAGGGATCGAAAGAGGGAGGGATGGAGAGAGAGAGGGATCGAAAGAGGGAGGGAAGGAGAAAGACAAAAGGAGAGCAAGAGAGAGTATGCGTACAGGCTCACTGCGTAGTCACGTCCAAGCCAGGCATAGGCAGCTGTGTGTGTGTGTGCATGAGATCATTTCCTGTGGAAGCACCAGCCCTACAGAATCGTCTTCCAACATTTTACAGCAACACATTTCAAGGCATTGAAATCCAATTGAAAACATTCAATCACATACTAAATGTAATGTTTCACATGTCCATGCCACACACTGACAATGAAGCATTTCACTATGGACCTTTAGAGTTATGACACCGTAAAGTCCACTGTAACATGGAGCAGACAGACATTTGACACATATTGTACTTGCTGTTGAATTAAGATGGCCAATGGAATAAAAATGGCCATTGCAAATAGTTAACTATCAATGGAAGATTGCAAAAACAAATCCCTCTCTACTATGTTAAAGCATTTTTACTGTGGTAAATTAAACACACCTTAACGTAACACTGTAATACATTTGACTACCTAGTGTTTAACACCACCCCCATAAAGGTACCTGTACCTTACCCTTGTAACAGTAGTCCATCTCTAGCACCTGTCCCCTAGGCCAGACACCCTTAATACATGTCACAGGGGCACATAGCGTGCACACACACACACCTGAATTACTGTCCGACAGACAGGGTGGCCTGAGGCACCCAGGCAGGTTGGTCACACTCAAATAGAGGGGAGAAGGGGCATGACGGAACCCTCTCTCTCTCACACACACACACACACACACACACACACACACACACACACACACACACACACACACACACACACACCAGGGGAAAGGAGAGAAGGTCCCACTGGACTGCCCTCTCACAGTGCTGTACACTGGGGGTGCCAGAGGTAGAAGATGTGGATGGAAACTCACTGATACTTCCCAAAGATTACCTCATGTGTCTGAAAACACTCCTCCTCCTACACAGGGCTTAAACGTATGAGTTCACACACATCCCACCATTGTGGAGGTTGAATTAGCTATGCATGGCTGTGATTGAAAATAAAGCGACATAAACCTTGAACAGCAAGGTTGTCACTCAGACCATAGAGATACATTTCTCAAATAAATCTA
This sequence comes from Salvelinus alpinus, assembly GCF_045679555.1. Taxonomy (NCBI): domain Eukaryota; kingdom Metazoa; phylum Chordata; class Actinopteri; order Salmoniformes; family Salmonidae; genus Salvelinus; species Salvelinus alpinus. Next base: position 27,975,037 of record NC_092086.1, read on the forward strand.
ATGTCTAAAATGTCTAATGGTTTAATCATTCTGTTTCTCAGCCCTCTAACTATCTGACAGAGGGGGGCACTAGTAGCCTACACACCTCGTTCAGAGGAATGCTTTCATCCCTAGTTTACAATGACCGTCCTCTCATCATTACTGATTCATTTCTGGAATATGGGTTTAAACCACCGTCTTAGTCCCAAACACAATGTTAAAGCAGAGAAGTAAAACATGTAGTCAACCCCAGCAGCAAGCCCCTTCAACATGTAGTCAACCACAGCAGCTATCCACTTCAACATGTAGTCAACCCCAACAGCAAGCCCCTTCAACATGTAGTCAACCACAGCAGCTATCCACTTCAACATGTAGTCAACCACAGCAGCTATCCCCTTCAACATGTAGTCAACCCCAACAGCTATCCCCTTCAACATGTAGTCAACCACAGCAGCTATCCCCTTCAACATGTAGTCAACCACAGCAGCTATCCACTTCAACATGTAGTCAACCACAGCAGCTATCCCCTTCAACATGTAGTCAACCACAGCAGCTATCCACTTCAACATGTAGTCAACCACAGCAGCTATCCCCTTCAACATGTAGTCAACCACAGCAGCTATCCCCTTCAACATGTAGTCAACCCCAACAGCTATCCCCTTCAACATGTAGTCAACCACAGCAGCTATCCCCTTCAACATGTAGTCAACCACAGCAGCTATCCACTTCAACATGTAGTCAACCACAGCAGCTATCCCCTTCAACATGTAGTCAACCCCAACAGCTATCCCCTTCAACATGTAGTCAACCACAGCAGCTATCCACTTCAACATGTAGTCAACCACAGCAGCTATCCACTTCAACATGTAGTCAACCACAGCAGCTATCCCCTTCAACATGTAGTCAACCACAGCAGCTATCCCCTTCAACATGTAGTCAACCCCAACAGCAAGCCCCTTCAACATGTAGTCACCCACAGCAGCTATCCCCTTCAACATGTAGTCAACCACAGCAGCTATCCCCTTCAGCGTGTAGTCAACCACAGCAGCTATCCCCTTCAACATGTAGTCAACCACAGCAGCTATCCCCTTCAACATGTAGTCAACCACAGCAGCTATCCCCTTCAGCGTGTAGTCAACCACAGCAGCTATCCCCTTCAACATGTAGTCAACCACAGCAGCTATCCACTTCAACATGTAGTCAACCACAGCAGCTATCCCCTTCAACATGTAGTCAACCACAGCAGCTATCCCCTTCAACATGTAGTCAACCACAGCAGCTATCCCCTTCAACATGTAGTCAACCACAGCAGCTACCCCCTTCAACATGTAGTCAACCACAGCAGCAAGCCCCTTCAACATGTAGTCAACCACAGCAGCTATCCCCTTCAACATGTAGTCAACCACAGCAGCTATCCCCTTCAACATGTAGTCAACCACAGCAGCTACCCCCTTCAACATGTAGTCAACCACAGCAGCACGCCCCTTCAACGTGTAGTCAACCACAGCAGCTATCCCCTTCAACGTGTAGTCACCCACAGCAGCTATCCCCTTCAACGTGTAGTCAACCACAGCAGCTATCCCCTTCAACATGTAGTCAACCACAGCAGCTATCCCCTTCAACATGTAGTCAACCACAGCAGCTATTCTCTTCAACATGTAGTCAACCACAGCAGCTATCCACTTCAACGTGTAGTCAACCACAGCAGCTATCCACTTCAACGTGTAGTCAACCACAGCAGCTATCCCCTTCAACGTGTAGTCAACCACAGCAGCCCTCCCCTTCAACATGTAGTCAACCACAGCAGCTATCCCCTTCAACATGTAGTCAACCACAGCAGCTATCCCCTTCAACATGTAGTCAACCACAGCAGCTATCCCCTTCAACATGTAGTCACCCACAGCAGCAAGCCCCTTCAACATGTAGTCAACCACAGCAGCTATCCCCTTCAACATGTAGTCAGCCACAGCAGCAAGCCCCTTCAACGTGTAGTCAAACACAGCAGCTATCCCCTTCAACATGTAGTCAACCAAAGCAGCAAGCCCCTTCAACATGTAGTCAACCACAGCAGCAAGCCCCTTCAACGTGTAGTCAACCACAGCAGCTATCCCCTTCAACATGTAGTCAACCACAGCAGCTATCCTCTTCAACATGTAGTCAACCACAGCAGCTATCCTCTTCAACATGTAGTCAACCACAGCAGCTACCCCCTTCAACATGTAGTCAACCACAGCAGCTATCCCCTTCAACATGTAGTCAACCCCAGCAGCTTCCCCTTCAACATGTAGTCAACCACAGCAGCTATCCCCTTCAACGTGTAGTCAACCACAGCAGCTATCCCCTTCAACGTGTAGTCAACCACAGCAGCTATCCCATTCAACATGTAGTCAAACACAGCAGCTATCCCCTTCAACATGTAGTCAACCACAGCAGCTATCCCCTTCAACATGTAGTCAACCACAGCAGCTATCCCCTTCAACATGTAGTCACCCACAGCAGCAAGCCCCTTCAACGTGTAGTCAACCACAGCAGCTATCCCCTTCAACGTGTAGTCAACCACAGCAGCTATCCCCTTCAACGTGTAGTCAACCACAGCAGCCCTCCCCTTCAACATGTAGTCAACCACAGCAGCAAGCCCCTTCAACGTGTAGTCAACCACAGCAGCTATCCCCTTCAACGTGTAGTCAACCACAGCAGCTATCCCCTTCAACGTGTAGTCAAACACAGCAGCTATCCCCTTCAACATGTAGTCAACCACAGCAGCTATCCCCTTCAACATGTAGTCAACCACAGCAGCTATCCCCTTCAACATGTAGTCAACCACAGCAGCTATCCCCTTCAACGTGTAGTCAACCACAGCAGCTATCCCCTTCAACGTGTAGTCAAACACAGCAGCTATCCCCTTCAACATGTAGTCAACCACAGCAGCAAGCCCCTTCAACATGTAGTCAACCACAGCAGCAAGCCCCTTCAACATGTAGTCAACCACAGCAGCTATCCCCTTCAACATGTAGTCAACCACAGCAGCAAGCCCCTTCAACATGTAGTCAACCACAGCAGCAAGCCCCTTCAACATGTAGTCAAACACAGCAACCCCATTTAACAGTACAGTCGTGGCCAAAAGTTTTGAGAATGACACAAATATAAATTTATTAAATAAATTTTCAAAGTCTGCTACTTCAGTGTCTTTAAATATTTTTGTCAGATGTTACTATGGAATACTGAAGTATAATTACAAGCATTTCATAAGTGTCAAAGGCTTTTATTTACAATTACATGAAGTTGATGCAAAGAGTCAATATTTGCAGTGTTTGTCAGAATTTGTGGGTTTTTGTTTGTCCACCCGCCTCTTGAGGATTGACCACAAAATCTCAATGAGATTAAGGTCTGGGGAGTTTCCTGGCCATGGAACCAAAATATCGATGTTTTGTTCCCCGAGCTACTTAGTTATCACTTTTTCCTTATGGCAAGGTGCTCCATCATGCTGGAAAAGGCATTGTTCGTCACCAAACTGTTCCTGGATGGTTGGGAGAAGTTGTACCATTCTTTATTCATGGCTGTGTTCTTAGGCAAAATTGTGAGTGAGCCCACTCCCTTGGCTGAGAAGCAACCCCACACACTCAGGATGCTTTACTGTTGGCATGACACAGGACTGATGGTAGCGCTCACCTTGTCTTCTCCGGACAAGCCTTTTTCCGGATGCCCCAAACAATCGGAAAGGGGATTCATCAGAGAAAATTACTTTACCCCAGTCCTCAGCAGTCCAATCCCTGTACCTTTTGCAGAATATTAGTCTGTCCCTGATGTTTTTCCTGGAGAGAAGTGGCTTCTTTGCTGCCCTTCTTGACACCAGGCCATCCTCCAAAAGTCTTCGCCTCACTATGCGTACAGATGCACTCACACCTGCTGCCATTCCTGAGCAAGCTCTGTACTGGTGGTGCCCTGATCCCGCAGCTGAATCAACTTTAGGAGATGGTCCTGGCGCTTGCTGGACTTTCTTGGGCGCCCTGAAGCCTTCTTCATAACAATTGAACCGCTCTCCTTGAAGTTCGTGATGATCCGATAAATGGTTGATTTAGGTGCAATCTTACTGGCAGCAATATCCTCGCCTGTGAAGCCCTTTTTGTGCAAAGCAATGATGACAGCACGTGTTTCCTTGCAGGTAACCATGGATGACAGAGGAAGAACAATGATTCCAAGCACCACCCTCCTTTTGAAGCTTCAAGTCTGTTATTCGAATTCAATCAGCATGACATAGTGATCTCCAGCCTTGTCCTCGTCAACACTCACACCTGTGTTAACGAGAGAATCACTGACATGATGTCAGCTGGTCCTTTTGTGGCAGGGCTGAAATGCAGTGGAAATGTTTTTGGGGGATTCAGTTCATTTGCATGGCAAAGAGGGACTTTGCAAAAATTGCAATTCCTCTGATCACTCTTCATAACATTCTGGAGTATATGCAAACTGCCATCATACAAACTGAGTCAGCAGACTTTGTGAAAATTAATATTTGTGTCATTCTTAAAACTTTTGGTGACGACTATGTGTTTACTCTAAGCTGACTATAGGGGTCAAAGGTGAGTTTCCAGTTTATTCCCTCTCCCTAATAACATTTACAGGAAACCAGGGATCCATTTCGCCCACTTCTCCCTCGGCTCAACACCCCCTCTCACTCTAAAGGGGTTCTCTCTCACACGCTCACCACAGGAGGAACTTACCCCTTTTCCTATCAAAACAATCTTTGGGATTCTCTCTCTCAGTTCAAGGGGCTTTATTGGCATGGGAAACGTGTTTACATTGCCAAAGCAAGTGCAATAGACAATAAACAATCTCTCTTTCTTTCATTACCAGTCATGTCTGCGTTCTGTCCTCTCCTCATAATACCCCCAGAGGAAAATATTAGTCAATGATGCAGGTCAAAGGGTGATTCCTGGACTGGTTCCATCTCACTTCACCACCCACACACCACTAGTCCTCAGACCACCTTTCTCAAGATGTTCTTCCTTCTTGTGATTAGAGGAAACTTTTACATCAGTAAAACATCTGATACTGATCTAAACTCAAGCAAAGACTTTTGGTGCTGTGATATTCAGTACGATAACCATGATGAATACTCATAAACAGAACCAACACAAAATGCAGGACTTTCCCTGTTTGGAGCCATTCATTGGTCCCTAGGTGCAAACCCTGCCTACCTGGCGAGCAAAATCAAGTGTACCTATATATTACAGCCCTAGGAGGCCATGGTAGAATGGCAGAGAGTTATTTCAGCCATCGGAGAGGCTGTTCGTAACAGTGACGAAACAGCCAATAAGGAGCAGTCAACAGAGAAGCAACAGCAGGGCAGCGGAAAAAGATGGAATTGAAGGGTTTCTATTTTTATGGAATGTCACACCTACCAGCTGCCTGTCTCCCCCTTGGACCAGACTACACAGACAGCATGAACGCAACCACCTTATAGGAGCTCCAATAACACCACCATACTGCCTCACAGGAGCTTCACAATAACACCACCATACTGCCTCACAGGAGCTTCACAATAACACCACCATACTGCCTCACAGGGGCTTCACAATAACACCACCATACTGCCTCACAGGAGCTTTACAATAACACCACCATACTGCCTCACAGGAGCTTCACAATAACACCACCATACTGCCTCACAGGAGCTTCACAATAACACCACCATACTGCCTCACAGGAGCTTTACAATAACACCACCATACTGCCTCACAGGGGCTTTACAATAACACCACCATACTGCCTCACAGGGGCTTCACAATAACACCACCATACTGCCTCATAGGGGCTTCACAATAACACCACCATACTGCCTCACAGGAGCTTCACAATAACACCACCATACTGCCTCACAGGAGCTTCACAATAACACCACCATACTGCCTCACAGGAGCTTCACAATAACACCACCAAACTGCCTCACAGGGGCTTCACAATAACACCACCATACTGCCTCATAGGGGCTTCACAATAACACCACCATACTGCCTCATAGGGGCTTCACAATAACACCACCATACTGCCTCATAGGGGCTTCACAATAACACCACCATACTGCCTCATAGGGGCCTCACAATAACACCACCATACTGACTCATAGGGGCTTCACAATAACACCACCATAGTGCCTCACAATAACACCACCATACTGCCTCATAGGGGCCTCACAATAACACCACCATACTGCCTCATAGGGGCTTCACAATAACACCACCATACTGCCTCATAGGGGCCTCACAATAACACCACCATACTGCCTCATAGGGGCTTCACAATAACACCACCATACTGCCTCATAGGGGCTTCACAATAACACCACCATACTGCCTCATAGGGGCTTCACAATAACACCACCATACTGCCTCATAGGGGCCTCACAATAACACCACCATACTGCCTCATAGTGGCCTCACAATAACACCACCATACTGCCTCATAGGGGCCTCACAATAACACCACCAAATGTATCTAATATTCTGAATTCTGTTTTTGTAACTTTATTTTCATCATCAGTACAGTAAGGGTTCATAGTGGATGGAGTTACTATGGCATCACCCGGGTCTGTTCATTATAACAAATTATACTTCAGAACGGGGCACGAGGACATCAGGTCAACGCCAAGTCTGACATCACACTTAAAGGGGCACTTCAACACTTTTGAACCTCATATTCATTACCACATAACACACCGGTACAGCATGTGCTGGAGATAATGAATGAGATTAAAAAGTGGTGAAGTGGCCCTTTAAACTTTCCCCACAATAACCTAAGACCTCTCCCACGAGGAGACAGGAATAAGTCAAGGCTACTTAGACCTTCAATGAGAGAGGTAGGCCTATATATAGGAAGCCTTCAAGCCCCCACAATGTCAACATTGCATCATCTGTATTCATTCACTCATGACCTCACTCATACCTCCCTGACCCTTCAAGTTGAAACGGTCACATCCTTTGAGGCTTTTGTGGTGGTTTTCTGGTGGTTTGAGAAAAGGCACATCGGAAGCCGAAATAACATTCACTTCATTGCCCTTTTCATCTTTAAAACTGGATGGGCTGAAGGTTTGGTATGCCTGAATCATGAGTCATAGTTCTTACTGCACAGTTCCTAGCCACAGTAGGATGACAGGTACTTTTCCCCAGAAAAATAAAAAATTATGACACATGACTTAGGAAAAAGCACCACAGAATGTTCTTCTTTTATCTCAAGGCTTTGCTAACCATGGTTGTGTCCCAAGTGACACCCAACTATGTTAATTTGTGCACTACTTTTGAGCTGGGCCCATAGGGCTCGTTAAAACTAGTGCACTTCATAGGGAATTAGGGTGCCATTTGGGACGCACTCTAAAACCCTTCACACCACAGCATACTTCTACCATTAGTCACTGTGCTTCAAAGTTCAAACTAGAGCTGGGACGATAAACCAAAAATGATTAACACCAACCACTTACTGTGGGTATTTCACTAATATCGGTCATTACGATAAATAACCTACAACGTAGGGCAGGGGTGTCAAAGTCAAATGGACGGAGGGCCAAATAAAAAATTTAGCTACAAGCCGAGGGCCGGACTGTTCGAATGTTCATTGAAAATTTTTTAAATGACGCATATAGTCTAGTGAACCTAATTGAACCTACTGAAAACCTAACAAATATATTCCAATATGATCAGATAAATAAAGCAATATTTTCTTATGGCTCTGTCAGTAATCTTTAATTTTCAACAGACACAAAAGACAAATTTCCTTTATATAAAAATCCCCATAACATGAACATTAAATGAAAGAAACCGGTATTCAAGGCACCATCAGTAGCCTATATTTTCTATTTTAGCAAAAGTGGGCTAAATTTACTTCAAAGAAAAAAACAATAATAGCAATTTTCTATCATCCACTCAACTGAAATATTTTTAAAATATAATTGGATTGAAATACAATAAAATAAAGTGCAAAAATCTATTAATCAAAAACAACACTTTGTTTAAGGAGAAGTAACATGCAGTGAAAACAAATATTAAACTTTAACTTTTAAACTTGAACTGAGTAAAAACTCTAAATATGTGATTGCACAGTAATGTTCACTTGTTTGAGGTTGAGGGTGATACTTGGTGGTGTCCCATCTTTTCCACAAGTTCATCAATGTTCGGGGTAAGGCTCTGAGCTGAGGAAATCCTCAGAATTGAGTGGAGGTGTTCAGCAGTAAGTCGACTTCTGTGTGATGTTTTGTTCAGGTTCATCAAAGAAAACAGTTGTTCACACAGGTATGTGCTGCCAAACATAGACAACGTTTGAGCAGCCTGGATGCGCAGCTGGGGCATTGTGTCGGGGAGGAAACGGGCGAACTCCGCAGCACCCACTGCCGCATATTTTGCCCTCAGTGCATCATTGCATTGGAGGTCAATCAACTCCATTTGGAGGTTTGGTGGTGAGCTTTCCACGTCAACAGCAAATGGGTTACCGAGCAGTTCCAACCTGCTTTTTTGTGCTTCAAAGTCAGCAAATCGGCGTCGAAAGTCTCACCTGTCGCGTTTTCCTCTTGCATCTTTTCCCGTATCTTCGCCACCAGTCCGCTCCTGTGTCCACACATCGCAGGTGCTCCGTCGGTTGTCAAACCCACGAGTTTTTCCCAAGGCAGCTCCATCTCATTTACACATCTTGACACCTCTTCATACAAATCATGCCCCGTAGTTGTGCCATGCATAGGACGTAAAGCCAAAAACTCCTCTGTCACGCTTAGGCTGGAGTCCACTCCGCGGATGAAAATTGACAACTGGGCAATGTCAGAAATGTCGGTGCTCTCATCCACAGCCAAGGAATATGCAATGAAATCTTTTCCCTTTTTCACAAGCTGCTCTTTTAGATTGATGGACAACTGGTCTACTCTCTCGGCAATGGTGTTTCTGCTCAGACTCACATTTAAAAAGAGTTGCCTTTTTTCTGGGCAAACTTCGTCACAAACTTTAATCATGCAGTTTTTGATGAAATCCCCCTCCGTAAATGGCCGGGCTGATTTAGCGATCTCTTCTGCCAAAATAAAACTGGCCTTGACAGCAGCCTGGCCTTGTGATTTGGCTTTTTTGAACAGAGCCTGTCGAGATTTGAGGCCTCGTTTTAATTCCTCTGCCTTTTGTAGCCTTTGTTCCATGTCCATATTCTTGTTTTTGTCCGCGTGTTTCGTTTCATAATGTCGTCTCAGATTATACTCTTTCAGTACCGCCACACTTTCTCCACACAGAAGACACACAGGTTTTCCAGCTACCTCCGTGAACATATACTCCGACTCCCACCTTGTTTGAAACCCCCGGTTCTCAGTGTCCACCTTCCGTTTTGCCATTTTTGATGGGTATCTGAAAGTTAATTTTACTGTGATGCTGACGACTGCTGTGCCAATAAATATTGAAATGAAGCAGCCTACTGCTCGGTGCGTCACCGTTGCATTGTGGGAAATGTAGTATTGGTGCGTGTAAAAGATCTGCGGGCTGCCGGCTTGCTGCGGTCTGCGGGCCGGTTCTAATAATAAATCAAGATCATCCCAGGGGCCGTAAAAAACATTCTCGCGGGCCGGATGTGGCCCGCGGGCCTTGACTCTGACATATATGACGTAGGGCCTTACAAGAAAAATGTGAAGTTTGAAATAAAATCAGTGTGTTAATATGGGTGATTGTTAATGGGACAATTGATGGCTACAACCATCAAACTAGTATTTTAAAGTAGAGGTCGACCGATTAATCGGAATAGCCGATTAATTAGGGCCGATTTCAAGTTTTCATAACAATCGGAAATCTGTAATTTTGGACGCCGATTTTGTCGAATGTTTTTTATTTGTTATTTTTTTTACACCTTTATTTAACTAGGCAAGTCAGTTAAGAACACATTCTTATTTTCAATGACGGCCTAGGAATGGTGGGTTAACTGCCTGTTCAGGGGCAGAACGACAGATTTTTACCTTGTCAGATTCAATCTTGCAACCTTACGGTTAACTAGTCCAACGCTCTAACCACCTGCCTCACGAGGAGCCCGCCTGTTACGCGAATGCAGTAAGAAGCCAAGGTAAGTTGCTAGTTAGCATTAAACTTATCTTATAAAAAACAATCAATCAATCATAATCACTAGTTATAACTACACATGGTTGATGATATTACTAGTTTATCTAGCATGTCCTGCGTTGCATATAATCGATGCAGTGCGCATTCGCGAAAAAGTACTGTCGTTGCTCCAACGTGTACCTAACCATAAACATCAATGCCTTTCTTAAAATCAATACACAGAAGTATATATTTTTAAACCTGCATATTTAGCTAAAATAAATCCAGGTTAGCAGGCAATAATAACCAGGTGAAATTGTGTCACTTCTCCTGCGTTCATTGCACGCAGAGTCAGGGTATATGCAACAGTTTGGGCCGCCTGGCTCATTGCGAACTAATTTGCCAGAATTTTACGTAATTATGACATAACATTGAAGGTTGCGCAATGTAACAGGAATATTTAGACTTATGGATGCCACCCGTTAGATAAAATACGGAACGGTTCCGTATTTCACTGAAAGAATAAACGTTTTGTTTTTGAGATGATAGTTTCCGGATTTGACCATATTAATGACCTAAGGCTCGTATTTCTGTGTGTTATTATGTTATAATTAAGTCTATGATTTGATAGAGCAGTCTGACTGAGCGATGGTGGGTACCAGCAGGCTCGTAAGCATTCATCAAACAGCACTCGCGTGCGTTTTGCCAGCAGCTCTGCTGTTTATGACTTCAAGCCCATCAACTCCCGAGATTAGGCTGGTGTAACCGATGTGAAATGGCTAGCTAGTTAGCGGGGTGCGCGCTAATAGCGTTTCAAACGTCACTCGCTCTGAGACTTGGAGTAGTTGTTCCCCTTGCTCTGCATGGGTAACGCTGCTTCGAGGGTGGCTGTTGTCGATGTGTTCCTGGTTCGAGCCCAGGTAGGAGCGGGGAGAGGGATGGAAGCTATACTGTTACACTGGCAATACTAAAGTGCCTATAAGAACATCCAATAGTCAAAGGTATATGAAATACAAATCGTATAGAGAGAAATAGTCCTATAATAACTACAACCTAAAACTTCTTACCTGGGAATATTGAAGACTCATGTTAAAAGGAACCACCAGCTTTCATATGTTCTCATGTTCTGAGCAAGGAACTTAAACTTCAGCTTTCTTACATGGCACATATTGCACTTTTACTTTCTTCTCCAACACTTTGTTTTTGCATTATTTAAACCAAATTTAACATGTTTCATTATTTATTTGAAGCTAAATTGATTTTATTGATGTATTATATTAAGTTAAAATAGGTGTTCATTCAGTATTGTTGTAATTGTCATTATTACAAATACATTTTAAAAATCGGCATCGGCTTTTTTTTGTCGTCCAATAATCGGTATCGAAAAATCATAATCGGTCGACCTCTAGTTTAAAGGGATACCTCGGGATTGTATCTAGTATATTGTATCTAGTTCCCCAGAGTCAGATGAATTCCTGGATACCATTTTTATGCCTCTGTGTCCAATATAAAATAAGTTCGAGGTAGGTTTGCAAGAAAATGCAGATACACATAGACTTCCAGTCATTGCACTAGTGCTAGTTAGCAACTTCCATCAAACTACACGCAGAGACAGAAAAATGGTATCCAGCATTCACCTGACTCAGCATTCACCTGACTCAGCATTCACCTGACTCAGCATTCACCTGACTCAGCATTCACCTGACTCAGCATTCACCTGACTCAGCATTCACCTGACTCAGCATTCACCTGACTCAGCATTCACCTGACTCAGCATTCACCTGACTCAGCATTCACCTGACTCAGCATTCACCTGACTCTGGGGAAGTAGATTAAGGATCTCATTGCCAAAATCTCAAAGTCTACCTTGAAAGAGTCATTTAAAAAGCAGTGGTTCACATTCATGTTATAAATGTATCATTATCCTATTCATTCAGTCAATTTAGGGCTGGGTGATATACCGTATTTTACTATATACAAACACCGGTAATGATGCACGGACCGGTTTGAGTTTCTTGACCTTCTTTAACAGTATGTGTGGTTTGTTAAACATGATACGCAACTCCTAAGTGTATAATGTGTGTTTTTATAGTTTACTCCATTTGCTACTAGAGCCCCAGTGGGGAAATTATAGTAAAAAGTGCAGAAATTAATGAAAATGCTAAAAAGTATTTTTGTTTGGAGTATAAATGGAGAAAGCCCCATTGAAATCACGTATAATGTATATGTTGTCACCCTAGTGTCATGAATTACTCATAAAGCATATTTAGAACTTGTATTATTCAAAAACCTAAAATAGCTTCAAATACTGTCAGAAATACTGTGATGTGATATTTTGGCCATATCGCCCAGGCCTAAGTCAATTTATAGCGATATAAATGTATCCATATCACTCAACTCTAGTTCAAACCCCAAAAAGCTCAAGGCTAGGTCAGGTTAGACAGAGGAAAGGATGGCTATCTATCACTCTGGTTTTGAATGATCCATCTTTACAGAAGGACTTTACTGCATGTCTACACAGGACACAGCTGAAGTATGGACCAGCAACTACGAAACACAACCACTACTTTACTGCACGTCTACACAGGACACAGCTGAAGTATGGACCAGGAACTATGAAACACAACCACTACTTTACTGCATGTCTACACAGGACACAGCTGAAGTATGGACCAGCAACTATGAAACACAACCACTACTTTACTGCACGTCTACACAGGACACAGCTGAAGTATGGACCAGGAACTATGAAACACAACCACTACTTTACTGCACGTCTACACAGGACACAGCTGAAGTATGGACCAGGAACTATGAAACACAACCACTACTTTACTGCACGTCTACACAGAACACAGCTGAAGTATGGACCAGGAACTATGAAACACAACCACTACTTCACTGCATTCTTAGCACCAGAGTCTACCCTGTAAAAACATCACTTCCAGGAATAGCTGAAATGAAAACCAAGGCAGTACCACATCATACATAGTTCGGTTTCACAATTCACAGCTATGTCAACCTCTGTCTGCTTCAATTCAGTCCTTCATAAGGGCCTGACATAATGATTAGAGTACACTAAACTTGGCTGGCTGGCTAGCTGACTGGCTGACTGAGTGGCTGGCTGAGCCCATTCTTACTGCTGGGCCTCAGCTGGGATCCTCATCATTACTCTGACCTATATTCCCAGTCAGACATCACAGCAGCAAGAGCTCATGAGAAACCATCTGTACTGGTACTGTCACTGTTGCCTTGCAGAGTTAGGCTGCACTTTGTCTGAGTAAAAGGTGACTATTCACATGTCAAATAAGACAGCTTGTGTATCTAAACTGTCTTGAAAGGGTATGAGCACTGAAAACAAATGCAATTGACATTCTACAACACAAATTATTCTGATCAAAGCAAAGGAGCAACCCCTGAACTTTAAAAAAATAACTTTCTCTACATTCTCTCTCAGCAGAGAGCAGTTGTGAAATACTGTCCACAGATCGAGAGAGCACACAGAGGTGAAATGAACAAGCATTAGAGACTAATGCATAGACGTGTCAGACATAGAATTAGATTGACTTACTTTCTATAGGTCTGACGACGGGCGTCTCGCTGACCAGGGGCTGTGTCCTCTCGCTCCTGGGCTCCACCAGGCTGGGCAGGGGGCCACTGGGCGCTGGGGGGTGACTGTTGTTCTCCACCACCCTGACCGGAGGTGGTGCTGCCATCTCTGGCTGTCGGAAGACAGGCATCTCGGGTCTCCTGGAAGTAAGGCCCTCCACAGGGCTGACCATGGTGGGGTCGGTCCTCCTCTGAGGAGGGTCAGGGATCCGGGTGGCTGAGGGAGGCTGGGAGTCCCCCCTCCTGGGTGCCCCGGGGGGCTCGTGGGGCCGAGAGAGGGAGATCTCTGCCCGTCTGTGTGCCGAGCTGGAGCTGGAGATGGTGGAGCTCTCTGGGACGGCTCCGGCTCGAGAACCAAGGCTCTGGGCCTCGGGCCTCTTCAGGCCGAAACGGGCGATACCCGGGCTGGGCGAGCTGTCAATCTGCTTGGATGACACCTCAATGGAGATCTCGGTCCGGCGGGTGGAGGCTGTATCCAGGGCACGACCTCCTACCACTCCCCCGGACAGCTCCATGCGTCTCAGGCTGGTTTTGGGGGAGCAGGGGTTGGAGTCAGAAGGCGAGGTTCTGGAGGGGTAGTCCGAGTTGCGGGAGGAGCCCAGGTCGTGGAAGCTTCGCTGGCTGGAGGTGGAGGAGCGGAGGTTGGTCCTACGGGACAGAGGGGAGGGGTTGATGGAGACGTCAGACTCCTCCACCTCAAACGACCTCTTTAGTGCTGGAAAAGAGAAGACATGTTGTGGTCAGTCAACAGATAAACACAGACAAATTGTGTTGCCTTGTAAATTAATCAAGTAATATAATGAATTGATTAATAAACATCAAGATATGAATCAGTATATATCACAATTTCATAATTTAGCTGAGTAGCCTACTGCTATAGCCTAACTAGGCTACCAAAATACAGGAGGGGAAAGCGTTTCAGATTTTGATTCATCTCTTGGAGAAAATTGTAGGCCTACAATTTGATTTCTAAAGTGTTTGGGGAACACCATTCAAAAATCAAGTTGAAAACTGTGTCACATAAAACAAGAACCCTACGGAATCCCAATGAAGCTAAAATATTAACAGGGAAAGTACGTTCATTACCTGATTGAATACGCTTCACATATTTTTTCATCATTGCGATTTAGTTATTTCGCATTCCCTCAATGAAAACGTGACTGACTCACAACAAACCGATGCGCACAAACTGATCAAACACAACCAAAGCGCGCGCTACTGGGGTGTATTCATTACCTCTTACGACGGAAACCGTTCACGAGTTAAGAACCAAATGGAAGCAAACGGAACAAAACATGGCGGGACCTACCTGAATTTGTCCAATAGAAACTCTAGTTTTCGTTGCAAAACGTTTGGAGTTAACGGTTTCTGTTTGGAGTAAACGGTTTCTGTTGTTAAATATTACAAAACATTTTACAACAGAATCGGCGTAATGAATACACCCCTGCGCTCGCCCTGCCCATAAATTGTGATGAATTAGCAGGTATTCTATAAAAAAAATACTCAAATTCTGTTCAATTCTGCCCATTGAATAAAAACGCGGTTCTATCAACGAATAACATAGATAAGCAGCAACAGGTTGGCTAACGGTGTGACCTTTATATATACCATCTATGGATGTGAACTTTATATATACCATCTATGGGTGTGAACTTTATATATACTATCTATGGGTGTGAACTTTATATATACCATCTATGGGTGTGAACTTTATATATACCATCTATGGGTGTGAACTTTATATATACCATCTATGGATGTGAACTTTATATATACCATCTATGGGTGTGAACTTTATATATACCATCTATGGATGGTCCATCTATGTTATGTTTCCGTTGGGTTTCTAAGTTGGCCATACAGCCGTACAGTCAGAGTTAGGTAGGTAACTTTCTAAATGTAATCCGTTACAGTTACTAGTTGCCTGTCCAAAAGTGGAATCAGTAACGTAACTTTTGGATTACCCAAAATCAGTAATGTAATCTGATTACATTACTTTTAGATTACTTTCACCTTAAAATCCATTAGAAGAAGACAAACATGTACGTTACCAATTGAACGACATCTATTTCAGGATAAATCCATGTTAAAGTTTACATAGCTGGCCATATATGGATGTAAAATTTTACTTTATGGGTTGGTTATGTAGGCTCCTTCTAACCCATCGCTTTCTAATACATATAATAATACGATTAAATTACATCCTTATATTAGAAACCAAAGTCTATCAGTTTAGATTAGCCACATTGTTTTACCTGAGCATAACCCCGAAACTAAGGACTTATTAGCCAGCTCTACTCTGTTGTTTATGATTTTGTTGTAATGGAGGACTGATTGGGCTCATTGATTCGAGTTGAATAATAAATGCTGCGCTTGTGGAATAGCATGCTTTGATCAATAATAATAAGTGATATCTGTATCGCCGTAGACTACACCACTGCTGTCATCCTTACCTCCAAGCGTTTATTCAAGTTGGATAATCTTTGGATGCCGACAGCAGCCATTGGAAGAGATATCTTGGACTGTAGCCTACAAAAGCCTATTTCTGCTCTTTTCCCGCGATCCATCAAACACATTTGGTGTGTCATCGTAGTGGTCAGACTCGCTCAGGTGGAACAAACTTAAAATTGCACCTTTTTTCAATGCTGATTTGAATATTATTGTGAAAACAGAGAAGTGTCAAAGATTTTCTTTCTGAATTTAAAAGTAATCCTCAAAGTAATCATCTAGTTTTTCAAAAGTATCTGTAATCTGATCACAATATTTTTGCTGGTAACGTAACGGATTACAGTTACCGTTTTTGTAATCCCTTAAATGTAACGGATTACATGTAATTACTTACTCCCCAACCCTGCGTAACGTATGGGGTTCCATTGGTTCCGTGTCAGTTTGGAGGTTGCGACACCTGGCTAACCTCTGCTCTTCCAGACTAGGGCCCTGGAGCTCCCAAATAAACAACCCAGCCAGCGCCAGCATCTTCCCCGCTCAGAAGGCCCCGAGCCAGGGAGCAGCATGGGGGTAATAGACCCCCTTATGGAGCACACTATTTTCACACACTTGGTTCTTTTCATCAGGTTTTTGTGTGGTATTACTGAATAAAAGCCATGCTGGCTGCAGTTTAGGCAGGGCTACCTCAAGATTTAAAGACGTGTGAGTAGATACATGACAAATGCTGTGCTATTGATGGTGTTTGACACAGAATTCTGGGTGTAATAGCTGAACTTGGCAATAGTTTAGTTTCACTGAGGAAAGAGACCAAAATGAGAAGTAACGTTTTTCAGGATGCATTATGGATATTTTTGTGATATAAAATGGTGTGTCTGCTTCAACAAGGCTGAGTCTCACTGGCCTAATGCTCCTCTAAACTCCCTCTAACCTGCTGTACAGATACAGGAAACCTCAGCTGGTTGACGGTTATCGACAGATTGGCATTCCAGGTCTGTCAGCGCTCCGGGCCCTCCAGGTACTTTGGGCCCATGGTCCCGGACAATGGCTGGCTTTATCCCAGCGCTTCCTGGCTAATAGTGGTCCGCCCTGGGCATGCCAGCGAGGTGAGCCAGGTGACTGATGGCCAACTGTTACAAACAGGGATTAGGTTTCCTCCCTGAGACAAGAAGAGGGATCTGGCCCACTGTCAGCAGGGCCGTGTTTACATGTACATTTTGGTCATTTAGCAGATGCTCTTATCCAGTGCATTAATTCAGCCAAGACAACCACATCACAATCACTGTAAGTAAAACTTTCCTCAAGCTATCAGCAAAATCAATGCTAGTTAATATTTGTTCATTGGGGCACAGCGTTAGAATATCTTTTTGCCATGGGGAACAAATATGAACACTTCATATTGGACAAGTCTAGGTAGTCCCTCAATGTTTCAGGTTTTCTACCGTTTGGTGATTAATGAACTCAACCCAAGATAGTGGCCTGATGATGAGTGTGATAGAGAGTGCTGTGTTGTTAAGGCTGTATCTCAATAGTATAAAATGGCCTCAGTCTCTCCATCTGTTTTCCTCCATCTGCACTAACATTAAAGAACTGGTCTTTTGAAAGTGAGTTCCTGGAAAGAATTCCCCATACCAGTTTGAGAAGCCAATAAGATGTTCAATCACATAGTAGGACACCTGGAATCCGGAGGAGTGGGGATAACTAACCCGGTGCACCTCACGAATAACAGCTTCCAGCCTATGTTCATAAAGCGTCTCAGAGTAGAAACGCTGATCTAGAATAAGTTTAGCCTTTTACATTACAATTAATGTATGGGGGGGTAACTGATCCTAGATCAGCACTCCTATTCTGAGACGCTTCATGAATACAAACCCAATGGTCTCAGCTGATCCATACAATTCTGACCAGCTTTGAGGAGAGACAGGGGCTGTCCTGATGTGCCTACAGTGTATTACAGTTCACTGAGAGCCATGCTAGTGGAAAAGGGATACCTAGTGAGTTGCACAACTGAACGCATTCAACTGAAATGTGTCTTTTGCATTTAATCCATCAGAGTGGTGCAGGGGGCTGTCTTAATCTACAGCCACGTCATCGGCGCAGTTGTTGGGGGTTAACTGCCTTGCTCAAGGGTAGAACAGCAGATTTTTCCACCTTGCTGGCTCGGGGATTCAAACCAGTGAACTTTTGGTTACTGGCCCACCGCTCTTAACCCGCTAGGCTACCTGCCTTCCCGTGATAAGGAGAGTCATGCATCTGGATAGAGATAAGGACTAAGCCATGTGGCCCATGCTACAAACAGACATATACCAGATCTGCTACCACAGCTGACTAACCACCTGATGCTACGGCTGATCCTGCATAACAGATCTAGACAAACACAGATCTAGACCAGTGATGTCACAAAGAACACTTTTGAGATAAAATGGCATTTACAAAATGGGCCATGAAATTCACTACCTGTAGATATGGCTGATATAATGCCTTATGAGACATATAAAGACGTTTAGATACAGTGATTCAACAGGAAATAAGGAAGAGCCTAAAACAACATCCCTGATGAAGTCATCCTCACACATCAGAAATAACAGGAATTATTTGAAGCAAGGATGAATAGTTACAGTAATTAGTCCCATAGAAATCCTATTAAATTATTAGTATTCTAATTCCTAATTCTATGGTTAGTCTTTCAGTCCATTTAACAGTTAAAAGAGGAATCATCTCAACTCAAAGAATATAGTAGCTTCCACAACACAAAAGTGCCATTTAAAGGGACACTTAACCACTTTTTACCCTCATATTCATTATCTCCAGCACCATACCAGTGTCTACATTTGTTGCGACAGTCTTCACAGTGTTGAGGATCCAACCAACAGATATTGTGATTGATGTAATGACCAGTCTGGGTGTAGTGATGTTAGGGGAGGACAAAAGAGAAGGGAGCTGTGTGTGTGTGCCTGTGTCGGATCTGTGGTAAGAGAGGCACCAGCTGTCTGGAGGAGACACATGTACTCTCAGCGTGTGTGTGTGTGTGTGTGTGTGTGTGTGTGTGTGTGTGTGTGTGTGTGTGTGTGTGTGTGTGTGTGTGTGTGTGTGTGTGTGTGTGTGTGTGTGTGTGTGTGTGTGTGTGTGTGTGTGTGTGTGTGTGTGTGTGTGTGTGTGTGTGTGTGTATGTGGCCCTGTAGTAAGGTAAACACTGAGGGGTTGGAGCCTGGCTCACTGAGGCTCTGACGCACATCTCAGGCACTGGCCACTAAATCACTACTGTGTTATACACACACAATACTGCAGGAGGGGAACTGTGAGTGAGAGAGTGAGTGAGAGAGAGTGAGAGAGCGAGAGAGAGAGAGAGCGAGAGAGAGAGAGAGAGAGAGAGAGAGAGAGAGAGAGAGAGAGAGAGAGAGCGAGAGAGAGAGCGAGCGAGAGAGAGAGTCTGTGTATAGTATGTGTTTATGTGTTTGCATGCCAGTGTGTGTGTGTGTGGTGCCTCCATGTCAGCTTGTCTGTATGTTTCCCAGCACAAGGACAAAGGCGTGTGAAGCCTCAAAGAGTCTTTATCAGGAGCTGTACAGTATCAATGAGATAACAGTGATCACAAGCCTCCTAGAAACAGCTAGATAATTATAATGAGGACCACATGTCAACTCTGTTCTTTATTTTATTCACCTCCTTATCTTCCTCTACCTCTCTTTACCTATACCTACACCTCTCTCCCCCCTCCCCATCTCAAACCTCTCTCAATTCAATTAAATTTCAATTTAATATAACTGCTCTAGGTTAGGGGGCAGCATTTTCACGTTTGGATGAAAAGAATACCCAAATTCAACTGCCAGCTACTCATCCCCAGAAGATAAGATATGCATATTAATAGTATATTTGGATAGAAAACACTCTGAAGTTTCTAAAACTGTTTGAATCATGTCTGTGAGTATAACAGAACTTATTTAGCAGGCAAAACCCCGAGGACAAACCATTCAGATCTTTTTGTTTTTGAGGTCACTCTCTTTTCAATGGATTTTCATTGGGAATCCAGATAATTCTAATTGACTTTCTTGCAGTTCCTACCGCTTCCACTGGATGTCAACAGTCTTTAGAAATTGGTTGAGACTTTTTCCTTTGTGTAATGAAGAAGTAGCCCTGTTCAGAACGAGGGTCGAGTGAAGTGTACTGATTGTTAGAGGCGCGTAACCAGAAAGCATGCTACAGTTTATTTATTTTCGATTATTTACGTTAAAAAATACCTAAAGTTGTATTACAAAAGTAGTTTGAAATGTTTTGGCAAAGTTTACAGGTAACCTTTGAGATATTTTGTAGCCACGTTGAGCAAGTTGGAACCGGTGTTTTTCTGGATCAAACTCGCCAAATAAATTGACATTTTGGATATATATCGACGGAATTAATCGAACAAAAGGACCATTTGTGATGTTTATGGGACATATTGGAGTGCCAACAACAGAAGCTCGTCAAAGGTAAGGCATGAATTATATTTTTATTTCTGCGTTTTGTGTCGCGCCTGCAGGGTTGAAATATGCTTCTCTCTCTTTGTTTACTCTTTTGCTATCCTCAGATAATAGCATCGTTTGCTTTCGCCGAAAAGCGTATTTGAATTCTGACATGTTGGCTGGATTCACAACCAGTGTAGCTTTAATTTAGTATCTTTCATGTGTGATTTAATGAAAGTTAGATTTTTATAGTAATTTATTTGAATTTGGCGCGCTGCATTTTCTCTGGCTTTTGGCCAAGTGAGACAGTAGCGTCCCGCCTAAACTCAGATTTTTGGATATAAATATGAATTTTACCGAACAAAACATACATGTATTGTGTGATATGAAGTCCTATGAGCGTCATCTGATGAAGATCATCAAAGGTTAGTGATTCATTTTAACTCTATTTATGCTTTTTGTTACTCCCCTCTTTGGCTGAAAAAATGGCTGTGTTTTTCTGTGGCTATGTACTGACCTAACATAATCGCAAGGTGTGCTTTCACCGTAAATCCTTTTTGAAATCAGACACTGTCGCTGGATTAACGAGAAGTTTAAAATGGTGTATAATACGTGTATGTGTAACGGATGTGAAATGGCTAGCTAGTTAGCGGGTACGCGCTAATAGCTTTTCAATCAGTTACGTCACTTGCTCTGAAACCTAGAAGTAGTGTTGCCCCTTGCTCTGCAAGGGCCGCGGCTTTTGTGGAGTGATGGGTAACGACGCTTCGTGGGTGTCAGTTGTTGATGTGTGCAGAGGGTCCCTGGTTCGCGCTCGAGGTCGGGGCGAGGGGACGTACTAAAGTTATACTGTTACATATGTTTGAGGAATTTTAATTATGAGATTTCTGTTGTTTAGAATTTGCGCCCTGCAAATTCACTGGCTGTTGGTTAGGTGGGACGCTACCGTCCCACATATCCCAGAGATTAAGGGCTTTATTGCCATGGGAAACATATGCAAACATTGCCAAAGAAAGTGAAGTAGATACTTAACAAAAGTGAAATAAAAAATACAAATGAACAGTACACATTACACTCACAAAAGTTCCAAAATAATATTATGTGCAAATAGTTAAAGTACAAAAGGGAAGATAAATAAACATAAATATGGGTTGTATTTACAATGGTGTTTGTTCTTCACTGGTTGCCCTTTTTTTGTGGCATCAGGTCACAAATCTTGCTGCTGTGATGGCACACTGTGGTATTTTACCCAATAGATATGGGAGTTTATCAAAATTGGATTTGTTTTCGAATTCTTTGTGGGTCTGTGTAATCTGAGGAAAATATGTGTCTCTAATATGTTCATACATTTGGCAGGAGGTTAGGAAGTACAGCTCAGTTTCCACCTCATTTTGTGGGCAGTGTGCACATAGCCTGTCTTCTCTTGAGAGCCAGGTCTGCCTACGGCGGCCTTTCTCAATAGCAAGGCTATGCTCATGTAACGGATGTGAAATGGCTTGCTAGTTAGCGGTGGTGCGCGCTAATAGCCTTTCAATCGGTGACGTCACTTGCTCTGAGACCTTGAAGTAGTGGTTCCACTTGCTCTGCAAGGGCAGTGGCTTTTGTGGAGCGATGGGTAACGATGCTTCGTGGGTGTCAGTTGTTGATGTGTGCAGAGGGTCCCTGGTTCGCGCCCGAGTCGGGGCGAGGGGACGGACTAAGTTATACTGTTACATTGATGCTGTTGACCCGGATCACTGGTTGCTGCGGAAAAGGAGGAGGTCGAAAGGGGGGTGAGTGTAACGGATGTGAAATGGCTAGCTAGTTAGCGGTGGTGCGCGCTAATAGCCTTTCAATCGGTGACGTCACTTGCTCTGAGACCTTGAAGTAGTGGTTCCCCTTGCTCTGCAAGGGCCGCGGCTTTTGTGGAGCGATGGGTAACGATGCTTCGTGGGTGACTGTTGTTGATGTGTGCAGAGGGTCCCTGGTTCACGCGAGGGGACGGACTAAAGTTATACTGTTACACTCACTGAGTCTGTACATAGTCAAAGCTTTCCTTAAGTGTGGATCAGTCACAGTGGTCAGGTATTCTGCCACTCTGTACTCTCTGTTCAAGGCCAAATAGTATTCCAGTTTGCTCTGTTTTTTGTAAATTCTTTCCAATGTGTCAAGTAATTATATTTTTGTTTTTTCATGATTTGGTTGAGTCTAATATGTTGCTGTGCTGGGGCTCTGTGGGGTCTGTTTGTGTTTGTGAACGGAGCCCCAGGACCAGCTTACTTAGGGGGCTCTTCTCCAGGTTCATCTCTCTGTCGGTGATGGCTTTGTTATGGAAGGTTCTCGAATTGTTTCCCCTTAGATGGTTAGGTGGTCTTTTCTGGATTTTAATAATTAGTGGGTATCGGCCTAATTCTGCTCTGCTTGCATTATTTGGTGTTTTACGTTGTACACTGAGGATATTTTTGCAGAATTCTGCATGCAAAGTCTCAATTTGGTGTTTGTCCCATTTTGTGAATTATTGGTTGGTGAGTGAACTCCAGACCTCACAACCATAAAGGGCAATGTGTTCTATAACTGATTCAAGTATTTTTAGCCAGATCCTAATTGGTATGAGAAGACTTTGCCTATGTTTGGGTTTGTTTGTCAATCTCCCTCCCTCCCTCCCTCCCTCCCTCCCTCCCTTAGCCTGTCTTAAAACTTGTTTTCCAGGGCCTCCCGACTGGCACAGCGGTCTAAGGCACTGCAGTGCTTGAGGCGTCACTACAGATCTCGGTTTGATCCCGGGCTGTGTCGGAGCCGGCCACGACCGGGAGACCCATGAGGCGGCGCACAATTGGCCCAGTGTCGCCCGGGTTAGGGGAGGATTTGGCCAGCTGGGATGACCTTGTCCCATCATGCTCTAGCGACTGCTGTGGCGGGCCGGGACGCATGCACGCTGACTTCGGTCGCCAGCTGTACGATGTTTACTCCGACACATTGGTGCGGCTGGCTTCCAGGTTAAGCAAGCAGTGTGTCAAGAAGCAGTGCGGCTTGGCAGAGTCGTGTTTTGGAGGACGCATGGCTCTCGAACTTCGCCTCTCCTGAGACCGTACGGGAGTAGCAGCGATAGGACTGTAACTACCAATTGGATATCATGAAAAAGGGGTAAAAAATTAAATAATAACTTGTTTCCCAAACACACTAAGACAGTCATGAAGAGGGCACGACAAAGCCTATTACCCCTCAAGAGACTGAAAAGATTTGGCTTGGGTCCTCAGATCCTCAAAAGGTTATACAGCTGCACCATCGAGAGGATCCTGACTGGTTGCATCACTGCCTGGTATGGCAACAGCTCGGCCTCCGACCGCAAAACACTACAGAGGGTAGTGCGTACGGCCCAGAACATCACTGGGACCAAGCTTCCTGCCATCCAGGACCTCTATACCAGGCGGTGTCAGAGGAAGGCCCTAAAAATTGTCAAAGACTCCAGCCACCCTGGTCATAGACTGTTCTCTCTGCAAGCGGTACCGGAGCACCAAGTCTAGGGTCAAGAGACTTCTAAACAGCTTCTACCCCCAAGTCATAAGACTCCTGAACAGCTATTTTTTCAGAAACACTTTTTTTCCTTAAAACTTCTTAAAGCGTTGTTGGTTAAGGGCTTGTAAGTAAGCATTTCACTGTAAGGTATTCGGCGCATGTGACAAATAACATTTGATTTGATTTGATGAAGGCACCCACCACGTGATCAGCTGACTGTCAGCCAGAAGGAACAGAAGAGTACAGTTAAAAGTCCTCATGACCAATGTGCTCATCACAGTTTATTAGAAATATTGAGGCAAATTCAGGGGATGTGATCAGTAGATGTTGCACGACATGCAGATTCTGATCTGTGATTGGCCAATTGTGCCCTTTTTACAGCTGAGAGTGTGGTGTGTGACCCTTGACCCTCAACGTGGACAGGTCGGTGCGTGTGAGAACTCCTACTCTCAGCCCAGATCAGTACTGATCCTGATACCTATAGAATTCACTCAGGTTCCAGTGAAATAAGTCCAACTCTCTCTATGAGACACATACACATAACAGAGAGGAAAAGGAGGGCCTTAACCTCTCCTCTCTCTCCTTTCTCCTCTCCTCTCCTCTCCTTTCTCCTCTCCTCTCCTCTCCTCTCCTCTCCTCTCCTCTCTCCTCTCTCCTCTCTCCTCTCTCCTCTCTCCTCTCTCCTCTCCTCTCCTCTCCTCTCCTCTCCTCTCCTCTCCTCTCCTCTCCTCTCCTCTCCTCTCTCTCCTCCTCTCAGGTTCCAGTGTAATAAGTCCAGCTCTTTCTATGAGACACATACACATAACAGAGAGGAAAAGGAGGGCCTCAACCAGCGTGAGATGAGGTACAACCCAAAATATTGTATGAGCATGAGTTAGTTGTGCCTGTTCCGTCTCAATGCACACACATATAATGCCTTATAAGTGCTTTTCTGATGCGTTGTGATAGCCCTCATAGAAAATGTTACCGTCCAAACTCACCTCATCAAGGCTACTTCACATCCCTCTCCAAAAGGTGTCCATTACAGTCGTCAAACACACTCTCCAACTCGAGCAGGAAAAGTTCATATTAGCTAAAATAAAAGGGAAGTCTTTCATTGCTTTGTCGTATGTTGAGGGCTGGTGATAACTCAAGGGGCCTTGGCTTGGCTGGGCGGGCGTGTGTGTTCTGTGTTCTCTCTCTCTCTGTGTGTGTGTGTGTGTGAGTGTGTGGTGTGTGTGTGTGTGTGTGTGTGTGTCTACGTGCATTGGTGGCTGTGTGTGTGTCTGTGTGCAGAGTATAAGTTACACTCCACATGTTCTACAGGGAGAATAACAAAGAGCGGTAGCTGAAAACATACAAAGACCTGCTATGTTCTCCCTGCCTGGGAGTGACCCCAGCAGTAGGTCCCAGTAGCCTCCAGCTACAACACACACAGCATGGCGGCAGAGGCTATGTTCTCCCTGCCTGGGAGTGACCCCAGCAGTAGGTCCCAGTAGCCTCCAGCTACAACACACACAGCATGGCGGCAGAGGCAGGACACCTGTGTTAGTCGTGAGAGGTGAACTGATAGGGCAGATAAGGACGGAGACGGCTGGTTGGCCTTTCAGCTCCTGGCAGGGGACACTTCCTGTGCTGTCCTCCAATGGGGTTCGCTAATAGAGTGGGGTCAGGGAAGCTACTGTGCAGAACAATGACAGATTGGCACAAAATGTAATAGTTAAGTTGGGAAACCAGTATTTGAGTGGGCTTGCTTTGTAATGCATTGTGCAGGTCAGATTCAAAATGCCAGATGAAATGCCTTGGGAAGCAGTTGAAAAGATTGAGCAATCAATCACGTTAACAATACGTTTTCAATGCCTTATCAATGCGTTTTTACTGGACATGATTGGTAATCCCATTAACGTGAATCATCATAGAGCACAACCATTTCATTCCACTTAATTTTGTGTCCTGAAAAGCTGTCTGATTAGACAGTCTCAGACACTGATCCTTTCTCCCTGTTGAAAACCACCCAGAATGTGTTGAATTCTGAAGCTCCCATACATTCTAATAATCCCCTCTAGATATGGTATGTTCAGAAGACATGTTTTAGGTTATATAACGTGCACTAACCAATTGAGGGGTATTCAGGAAAAACAACCACAGCTAGATCACAGTTTTCTTAATTCTGGTTTTCCACAGTATGTGAAAGACTTGATGAATGTCCCAAATGGCACCCTATTTCCTATGGGCCCCGGTCAAAAGTAGTGCACTAAATAGCAAATAGGAAGATGCCATATGGGATGCAACCTTGGATCTCTACCTCTGGTCTAATTGCTGCCCTGCCTGTCAGAAACTGAGCCTATAAAAAGAGGTAGACCCTTCATTTAGTTGTCATGGTAGCATTGGCTTGTACTGCAGACTGAGGGAAGATACTTCCTGAGGGGAGGGGATAGCCCAGCATAACATAACTAAGAACTGACTGTCATATGATGACATAAAATAACCCCTTGTGTTATTCATATCAACCATTAGTGTAACACAAAATAAGTACTTAAAGAATGATCTAAGATCAGATTGTTTTACCTCCAATACTGACCTGAACCACTCATGGAGAAAAGAGTATATCTGACCCTAAATCAGTGGTTAAAGGCAACTTCTACTACATTGGCAGTGAGGAGAGGGTTAAAGCTGAGAGCAGGGCAGGCACTGAAGATCCTCTCCTCCTCTGTAAAGAGAAGAGATGCCAGGCTGTGTGGATATCCACTCCTCCTCTGTTAAGAGAAGAGAGGCCAGGCTGTGTGTGGATATCCACTCCTCTGTAAAGAGAAGAGAGGCCAGGCTGTGTGGATATCCACTCCTCCTCTGTAAAGAGAAGAGATGCCAGGCTGTGTGGATATCCACTCCTCCTCTGTAAAGAGAAGAGAGGCCAGGCTGTGTGTGGATATCCACTCCTCTGTAAAGAGAAGAGAGGCCAGGCTGTGTGTGGATATCCTCTCCTCCTCTGTAAAGAGAAGAGAGGCCAGGCTGTGTGGATATCCACTCCTCCTATGTAAAGAGAAGAGAGGCCAGGCTGTGTGGATATCCACTCCTCCTCTGTAAAGAGAACAGAGGCCAGGCTGTGTGGATATCCACTCCTGCTCTGTAAAGAGAAGAGAGGCCAGGCTGTGTGGATATCCACTCCTGCTCTGTAAAGAGAAGAGAGGCCAGGCTGTGTGGATATCCACTCCTCCTCTGTAAAGAGAAGAGAGTCCAGGCTGTGTGGATATCCACTCCTCCTCTGTAAAGAGAAGAGAGGCCAGGCTGTGTGTGGATATCCACTCCTCCTCTGTAAAGAGAAGAGAGGCCAGGCTGTGTGGATATCCACTCCTCCTCTGTAAAGAGAAGAGAGGCCAGGCTGTGTGGATATCCACTCCTCCCCTGTAAAGAGAAGAGAGGCCAGGCTGTGTGGATATCCACTCCTCCTATGTAAAGAGAAGAGAGGCCAGGCTGTGTGGATATCCACTCCTCTGTAAAGAGAAGAGAGGCCAGGCTGTGTGGATATCCACTCCTCCTCTGTAAAGAGAAGAGAGGCCAGGCTGTGTGTGGATATCCACTCCTCCTCTGTAAAGAGAAGAGAGGCCAGGCTGTGTGGATATCCTCTCCTCCTCTGTAAAGAGAAGAGAGGCCAGGCTGTGTGGATATCCACTCCTCCTCTGTGAAGAGAAGAGAGTCCAGGCTGTGTGTGGATATCCACTCCTCCTCTGTAAAGAGAAGAGAGGCCAGGCTGTGTGTGGATATCCACTCCTCTGTAAAGAGAAGAGATGCCAGGCTGTGTGGATATCCACTCCTCCTCTGTAAAGAGAAGAGAGGCCAGTCTGTGTGTGGATATCCACTCCTCCTCTGTAAAGAGAAGAGAGGCCAGGCTGTGTGGATATCCACTCCTGCTCTGTAAAGAGAAGAGAGGCCAGGCTGTGTGGATATCCACTCCTCCTCTGTAAAGAGAAGAGAGTCCAGGCTGTGTGGATATCCACTCCTCCTCTGTAAAGAGAAGAGAGGCCAGGCTGTGTGTGGATATCCACTCCTCCTCTGTAAAGAGAAGAGAGGCCAGGCTGTGTGGATATCCACTCCTCCTCTGTAAAGAGAAGAGAGGCCAGGCTGTGTGGATATCCACTCCTCCTCTGTAAAGAGAAGAGAGGCCAGGCTGTGTGGATATCCACTCCTCCTATGTAAAGAGAAGAGAGGCCAGGCTGTGTGGATATCCACTCCTCTGTAAAGAGAAGAGAGGCCAGGCTGTGTGGATATCCACTCCTCCTCTGTAAAGAGAAGAGAGGCCAGGCTGTGTGTGGATATCCACTCCTCTGTAAAGAGAAGAGAGGCCAGGCTGTGTGGATATCCTCTCCTCCTCTGTAAAGAGAAGAGAGGCCAGGCTGTGTGTGGATATCCACTCCTCCTCTGTGAAGAGAAGATAGTCCAGGCTGTGTGTGGATATCCACTCCTCCTCTGTAAAGAGAAGAGAGGCCAGGCTGTGTGTGGATATCCACTCCTCTGTAAAGAGAAGAGATGCCAGGCTGTGTGGATATCCACTCCTCCTCTGTAAAGAGAAGAGAGGCCAGTCTGTGTGTGGATATCCACTCCTCCTCTGTAAAGAGAAGAGAGGCCAGGCTGTGTGGATATCCACTCCTGCTCTGTAAAGAGAAGAGAGGCCAGGCTGTGTGGATATCCACTCCTCCTCTGTAAAGAGAAGAGAGTCCAGGCTGTGTGGATATCCACTCCTCCTCTGTAAAGAGAAGAGAGGCCAGGCTGTGTGTGGATATCCACTCCTCCTCTGTAAAGAGAAGAGAGGCCAGGCTGTTTGTGGATATCCACTCCTCCTCTGTAAAGAGAAGAGAGGCCAGGCTGTGTGGATATCCACTCCTCCTCTGTAAAGAGAAGAGAGGCCAGGCTGTGTGAATATCCACTCCTGCTCTGTAAAGAGAAGAGAGGCCAGGCTGTGTGTGGATATCCACTCCTCCTCTGTAAAGAGAAGAGAGGCCAGTCTGTGTGTGGATATCCACTCCTCCTCTGTAAAGAGAAGAGAGTCCAGGCTGTGTGGATATCCTCTCCTCCTCTGTAAAGAGAAGAGATGCCAGGCTGTGTGTGGATATCCACTCCTCCTCTGTAAAGAGAAGAGAGGCCAGGCTGTGTGGATATCCACTCCACTCCTCCTCTGTAAAGAGAAGAGGCCAGGCTGTGTGGATATCCACTCCTCCTCTGTATAGAGAAGAGAGGCCAGGCTGTGTGGATATCCACTCCTCTGTAAAGAGAAGAGAGGCTAGGCTGTGTGGATATCCACTCCTCCTCTGTAAAGAGAAGAGAGGCCAGGCTGTGTGGATATCCACTCCTCCTCTGTATAGAGAAGAGAGGCCAGGCTGTGTGTATATCCACTCCTCTGTAAAGAGAAGAGAGGCCAGTCTGTGTGTGGATATCCTCTCCTCCTCTGTCTACCCAAACAATTTCACCCACCACAGAAATCTGCTCTCTCTCTCTCTCTGGAATTTCCTCTCACTGCCTAAACGCCCTCAGAATGTAAAAGACAGTAAGAAAGAGAGAGAACGTAAAAGACAGAAAGAAAGAGTGTGTGTGTGTGTGTGTGTGTGCGTGCGTGCGTGCGTGTGGGTGTGGATGTGTGTGTGTGTGTGTGTGTGTGTGTGTGGGAGGGGGGGACTACTTCACTCCACGGCTCTGGAGCAGTGGGACCTTGCCTGACCCCTCACCCTCCATGGATTCCTCTGATCTGTCGATCACGACATACATTCAGTCTGAAACTGGCAGCCTAGAGGTCATTTGTGTGACTTCAAAATGTACAAATCAAATTCATCACCGATTGGATCATCTCTAACAAATCTAACCAGTCAGAGTATCAACGTTAATAACGTCATCATGTAGGCCGGCTCTGGTCCAACCACTCGGTTTCTGGGACCAGTCAGAATGTCCAGAAAGTGTTCGCATTCTCGAGATTGTAGTGGAAGGAAGCAAATCCAGACTCCTAGTGGAGAAGAAAGGTCCGTTTGGCTGGAGTGATGTAAATGGGTAGCCAGGCAGAGTGGGACCTACATTAATGTTGAACTCTAGTTTGTTTACGAAGACTATTCCTAAATCATTGCTGTTCTCCTGAGGTGGCTGCCATCTTCAGCAGCAGTACTACAGAACATAAGATCAACCTAAGAGCCCCTTCAATAGAGCACAAACTCACATATTCAGACATTGGCTGGCTCTCGCGTCATACTCATCGCCAAACCCACTGGCTCCAGGTCATCTACAAGACTCTGCTAGGTAAAGCCTCGCCTTATCTCAGCTCACTGGTCACCATAGCAGCACCCACCCGTAGCACGCGCTCAAGCAGGTATATCTCACTGGTCACCCCCAAAGCCAATTCTTCCTTTGGCCTCCTCTCCTTCCAGTTCTCTGCTGCCAATGACTGGAACGAATTGCAAAAATTACTGAAGCTGGAGACTTATATCTGCCTGACTAACTTTAAGCACCAGCTGTCAGAGCAGCTCACAGATCACTGCACCTGTACATAGCTCATCTGTAAATAGCCCATCCAATCTACCTCATCCCCATACTGTATTTATTTATTTATTTATCTTGCTCCTTTGCATCCCAGTATCTCTACTTGCACATTCATCTTCTGCACATCTATCACTCCAGTGTTTAATTGCTATATTGTAATTACTTCGCCACCATGGCCTATTTATTGCCTTACCTCTCTTATCCTACCTCATTTGCACATGCTGTATATAGACTTTTCAACTGTATTATTGATTGTATGTTTGTTTATTCCATATGTAACTTTGTGTTGTTGTATGTGTCGAACTGCTTTGCTTTATCTTGGCCAGGTCGCAGTTGCAAATGAGAACTTGTTCTCAACTAGCCTACCTGTCACGCCCTGACCTTAGAGAGACTTTTTTATTCTCTATTTGGTTAGGTCAGGGTGTGACTTGCGTGGGCAAATCTATGTTTCTATTTCTTGGTTGGCCTAGTATGGTTCCCAATCAGAGGCAGCTGTGTATCGTTGTCTCTGATTGGGGATCATACTTAGGCAGCCCTTTTTCCCACCTTAGATTGTGGGATCTTGTTTTTGTTACTGTGTAGCCTGCAGAACGTAACGTTCGTTTATCTTTTGTTGTTTTTTTGGTGTTCATCAAAATAAAGAAAGATGTACGCTTACCACGCTGCGCCTTGGTCTCATTCCAACAACGGACGTGACACTACCTGGTTAAATAAAGGTGAAATCAAATCAAATAAATAAGTAGAATGTATTCTAATTCACAATGTCTGCCACTTAGCAGACATTCTTATCCTGGTCAGTAGACCCAGGGTTGTGTCAGGATGAGGTCATAGCTGAGGTCATGTCTGAGGTCATCACCAGGCTGTGGGAGCACCCTGTCCTCTGAGTCTCCTACTACCACAGTACCCTGTCCTCTGAGTCTCCTACTACCACAGTACCCTGTCCTCTGAGTCTCCTACTACCACAGTACCCTGTCCTCTGAGTCTCCTACTACCACAGTACCCTGTCCTCTGAGTCTCCTACTACCACAGTGCCCTGTCCTGAGTCTCCTACTACCACAGTGCCCTGTCCGCTGAGTCTCCTACTACCACAGTACACTGTCCTGAGTCTCCTACTACCACAATGCCCTGTCCTGAGTCTCCTACTACCACAGTGCCCTGTTCTGAGTCTCCTACTACCACAGCACCCTGTCCCCTGAGTCTCCTACTACCACAGTGCCCTGTTCTGAGTCTCCTACTACCACAGTGCCCTGTTCTGAGTCTCCTACTACCACAGCACCCTGTCCCGAGTCTCCTACTACAGCAGCACCCTGTCCCGAGTCTCCTACTACCACAGCACCCTGTCCTGAGTCTCCTACTACCACAGTGCCCTGTCCTGAGTCTCCTACTACCACAGTGCCCTGTCCTCTGAGTCTCCTACTACCACAGTGCCCTGTCCTGAGTCTCCTACTACCACAGTACCCTGTCCTGAGTCTCCTACTACCACAGCACCCTGTCCTGAGTCTCCTACTACCACAGTGCCCTGTCCTCTGAGTCCCCTACTACCACAGTACCCTGTCCTGAGTCTCCTACTACCAAAACACCCTGTCCTCTGAGCCTCCTACTTCCACAGCACCCTGTCCTCTGAGTCTCCTACTTCCACAGCACCCTGTCCTCTGAGTCTCCTACTACCACAGCACCCTGTCCTCTGAGTCTCCTACTTCCACAGCACCCTGTCCTCTGAGTCTCCTACTACCACAGCACCCTGTCCTCTGAGTCTCCTACTTCCACAGCACCCTGTCCTCTGAGTTTCCTACTACCACAGTGCCCTGTCCTGAGTCTCCTACTACCATAGTACCCTGTCCTGAGTCTCCTACTCCCACAGCACCCTGTCCCGAGTCTCCTACTACCACAGTGCCCTGTCCTGAGTCTCCTACTCCCACAGCACCCTGTCCCGAGTCTCCTACTACCATAGTACCCTGTCCTGAGTCTCCTACTCCCACAGCACCCTGTCCCGAGTCTCCTACTACCATAGTACCCTGTCCTGAGCCTCCTACTTCCACAGCACCCTGTCCTCTGAGTCTCCTACTACCACAGCACCCTGTCCTCTGAGTCTCCTACTTCCACAGCACCCTGTCCTCTGAGTTTCCTACTACCACAGTGCCCTGTCCTGAGTCTCCTACTCCCACAGCACCCTGTCCCGAGTCTCCTACTACCACAGCACCCTGTCCTCTGAGTCTCCTACTACCACAGTGCCCTGTCCTCTGAGTCTCCTACTACCACAGATAGTTACCATCCTTTAGGTTTTCACTCCAACCCTAATCTAGCACATCTGATTCTAATAATTAGCTGGTTGACAAACTGAACCATTTTAGTTACAACTGGGGTTGGAGCGAAAACCTACAGGAGGATAGCTTTCCAGGAACAGGGTTGGAGACCCCTGAGTTAGGATGACCGTTTGGAAGAGTGACACATTTAACCTCATACAGTAGTGACAGTCAGAGACACCTTTCTTTCTATGTCTCCTTTGTGTTCATCACGTCACAGACATCGGAGACTGAAGCACACACACACACACACACACACACACACACACACACACACACACACACACACACACACACACACACACACACACACACACACACACACACACACACACACACACACACACACACACACACACACACACACACACACACACACACACACACACACACACACACACGTTCTGCATAATTGAGTTGTGACACAAAACACTGGGACACAGTCATGTATTCAGCATTCCCAAATCAGGAGGCATCCCACACTACTGGAAAGGAAAGACAGTAGCCCATTAGCTTTGACAACAACCGAAAGAAAAATGTTTTTAACACAGACTTATACAAGCACTTTGACAGCATTCCAGTCAGCATCTGACAGCTTTTCTTCACTTTCCTCATCATTTCTCCTCCTCTTCCTGTACTCCTTTCCTTCATCTCAACTATTGTTTGTGTTCAGTCTTTCTTCAGAAACTGAAACCAGTATGCCACTGGTTGCAGCAGGCAGTTACAGGGAGTGAGCAGTGAGCACATAGCACATACCACTAGATACCTGGTGTTGACAGGGATCAGCTCTGGACAGGTGTGGATGCGTACCTAATGGGCATGTGTTTGTGAAGTACGCAGGTAGATGCAGACATGGGAGAGGTGTCAGCCTGTCAGTAAAGCCCACGGCTGGAGACGTACAGAGGATGGACGAGGCACTGAGAGACGAAAAGGAGGAGGAGAAGGAGGAGAGGGATGACAGAGGGAATCTGTGCCAGGGGCAGAGAGATGAAAAGGGGAAGAAAGCCACTAAAAAGGAGGGAGGGATGTAGGAAAAGAGAGAGGTAGAAAAGGTGGTGGTAGGATGGGGGAGGGAGAAGAGAGCCAGGTGTTACTCTCACAGCCGTGGTCAGTTGCTGAGTTTCTTTTAAAGGGATCTCTCTCTTTCCCTCTCCTTCTCTCTTGCTAGGGGTGGAGGGAGATTTCACTGGAGGTACTATTGTGTATCCCCTGTAGGAAATTTGGTCTATAAATAGTTTGATTTGATTTGTGTTTTCGTAGTGAGGATGTCTCAATAAAGAGCAGTAAAAAGTCAAGTTTCTCTCTCTCTCTCTCTCTCTCTCTGTCTCTCTCTCTCTCTCTCTCTCTCCTTTAGAGAGCCTTATAAAGAGCTGCTAAATCAATAGCACACTGTGCTCTGAACTGAACACTCTCTCACACACCATATGCCCACATGACCTCCATGGCTGACACACACGCAGCTCACAGCAGCTACAGAAAGAGAGAGAGAATAGTTGACCTGAAGAAGCAGTTGAAAAGGCAGCATTCCAAAGGTAATGTTCCATTTCAATACCCACATTCAACATATAGAACTCTCATGTTCCATTTCAATACCCACATTCAACATATAGAACTCTCATGTTCCATTTCAATACCCACATTCAACATATAGAACTCTCATGTTCCATTTCAATACCCACATTCAACATATAGAACTCTCATGTTCCATTTCAATACCCACATTCAACATATAGAACTCTCATGTTCCATTTCAATACCCACATTCAACATATAGAACTCTCATGTTCCATTTCAATACCCACATTCAACATATAGAACTCTCATGTTCCATTTCAATACCCACATTCAACATATAGAACTCTCATGTTCCATTTCAATACCCACATTTAACATATAGAACTCTCATGTTCCATTTCAATACCCACATTCAACATATAGAACTCTCATGTTCCATTTCAATACCCACATTCAACATATAGAACTCTCAATGAAAAATACTCTCTATTTAAAAAAAGATATAATACAAAGTTTGGATATGATGTGTCCTCATGGCAGGACTGAAGATGTTCCCTAAAAGAGCAGTAAAGAAAAGACAGAGAGACAGAAAAAGAGGAGAAGAAGAGTCCAAAAGAGAAGACTAACCTTCAAAGTCTGATAGGATTCCTTCCAAGTGAGCATTGACAGTGGAATCAGACATTTTGTGGTTGAATCTGAGGGAGCAGGAATCCCTTATTCCCACGCAAGGCAAAGTCTCCCAGACGCTGTCTCCCGCTTTAAACAAATCCCAAATTAGGAGCCCATGCGGGGGGGGGGGGGGGGCAGACAGAGGTAGCAGCTCACTGATCCAAGAGTCCCTTTTTTAAATCCACCAACTTTTTTCCCTCCCTCTCTTCTCGTCCTCCTCCTCCCTCTTCCACTTTCAGAGCTGCTGTTGTTGCTGCAGAGCTTGGAATGAGAGAGCGATGACAACCCCCCACACCCTCTCTCTCACTCTCTCCAATTCTCTCTCGCTCTCTCTTTCTTCCTCCCTCCTTCCCTCCCTCCCTACTCCTTCCCTCTCTCTTGCTTTTCTTCCAGTGGTCTCTGCCTGTATTTACTCCTGTGTTATTCCTGCTAGTGAAGATGTATCACAGCCACTCTTCATACAGACGCACACCCACACACATTAGAACACATGCACATTCACACGTGTGTGCACATACTCATGGGTAGACTCACCTGTTTTATCTTCCACAAGTATACACTAACTGTAAATATACACAACTTTGAAGCAAGGAACACAACTTTGAAGCAATTCAGATTCTCTGTATGCAACACTGTGAGGAAAATAAAAACCGTTGATGGAAATATACAGAGCCTCCAGAAAGTATTCACACCCCTTAAATGTTCCTCATTTTGTTGTGTTACAAAGTGGGATTAAATGGATGTAATTGTCATTTTTTTGTCAACGATCTAAACAAAATACTCCGTAATGTCAAAGCGGAAGAAAACTCCAACATTTGTAAAAAGTGTATTAAAAATAAAACACTAATATATCTTGATTAGATACTGTAAGTATTCAACCTCCTGAGTCAATACATGTTAGAATCACATTAGGCAGCAATTACAGCTGTGAGTCTTTCTGGGTAAGTCTCTGAGAGCTTTTATACAACGGGTGGGTCTAATCCTGAATGCTGATTGGTTA
The DNA here is from genome assembly GCF_045679555.1 of Salvelinus alpinus. Lineage (NCBI taxonomy): Eukaryota > Metazoa > Chordata > Actinopteri > Salmoniformes > Salmonidae > Salvelinus > Salvelinus alpinus. Next base: position 28,011,029 of record NC_092086.1, read on the forward strand.
AAAGCGCATTCCAGCCGGTGTCTATTCCACAAATTACCACCAGCTAGATCTATTACGTTAAAATGCCTATTTACTCTGTTCCATCTGACTGTGCAATCCACTGTCTCATCAGCCCAGGCAGGGTGTCACGCCCTGACCTTAGAGAACCTTTTTATGTCCCTATTTGGTTTGGTCAGGGTGTGATTTGGGGTGGGCATTCTATGTTTTGTTTTCTATGTTTCTTTATTACTATGTTTTGGCCGGGTATGGTTCTCAATCAGGGACAGCTGTCTATCGTTGTCTCTGATTGGGAACCATACTTAGGTAGCCCTTTTTCCCTCCTTTCGGTGTGGGTAGTTAACTTTGTTTGTGGCACTAATGCCCTGTAAGCTTCACGGTTGTTTTTCGTTTGTTGGCGACATTTTGAAATAAAAAGGAAAATGTACGCTGACCACGCTGTACCTTGGTCTTCTTCCAGCAACGGCCGTGACACAGGGACGTTATGCATTTGATCTCCACTATAAAAAGCATCTAGTTTACTTTTCAACAGCGGAGATTTGTATAAACCTTACTGTCTGTTTCTCCGACATTTGCAACATTGTTTCAATATTCAAATTCAATCTCCAACTGTCCCATATTAATGAATGTGTAGGGGTCGGGATGAGAGAGAGAGACAGGCAGCGTTCTCAGCCAAACGAAATCATGAATCAGCTGGCATCATTTTTATGGATATATACAAAGAAATGTCAATTGAAAAAAGGTCAAACGAAACGAAGTGCAGCTAGTTTGCAGTCTTTCCAGCTTCAGTTTGAAGTTATTGTGTTAGCTGTGTTGTTGGCTAGCTCCTCTGAACACCACAACAGTGACCTAACAAGAGAGCACATTTTCTATGCCAGGCGAAATCTCGCCTCATTAGCTCATTGTTATGGATGTATCCAAATACATGTCACTAGAAAACAGCTTAAACAAATGCAGCTACTGTTGTTATTATTTGCACTGTTTGACGTGACTGTAAGTTAGCCATAGTTGGCTAGCTAGCAAACAAGGTAAAAGAATGTTGCAGCCAGAATGGCAATGGAACATTTAGAACGAACGACTGGGTCGTGTCCATAAATACAGAACAAAAAGACTGAAGGACTGGGTCGCGTCCCTGGCAACCAAACCAATAGAACGAACAACCACCGGCTTGGGTAGCAACCCAAGATTTGTTTCGGGACTATATCCTGTGGAACGATGAAATAGTATGAATACATTCATCAAAATAACATTTTTAATGAAAATATGTAAATCATTATTTGAATATGTTGGTAACCTGTTGTATAAAAGTGATAATGCCCTAGGAGCTGGAGTTTGGAGGAGATATTGGCACGGTTTGCCCTAACAACACCCGTGCCAATATATCCTCCAAACACCGGCTTCTCCGGCATTATCACTTATTCCACACCTGGATTGTGCAACATTTGCCCATTATTCTTTATATAATTCTTCAAGCTCTGTCAAATTTGTTGTTGATCATTGCTAGACAACCGTTTTCAGGTCTTGCCATATATTTTCAAGCAGATTTAAGTCAAAAGTGCAACTCAGCCACTCATTCTCTGTCTTGGTAAGCAACTCCAGTTAGATTTGGCCTTGTGATTTGGCCTTGTGTTTTAGGTTATTGTCCTGGCGAAAGGTAAATTCATCTCCCAGTGTCTGGTGCAAAGCAGACTGAACCAGGTTTCCCTCTAGGATTTTGCCTGTGCTTAGTTCTAGTTCACTATGGTCGAGCCTGTTCCAGCACCACTATGGTCTAGCCTGTTCCAGCACCACTATGGTCTAGCCTGTTCCAGCACCACTATGGTCTAGCCTGTTCCAGCACCACTATGGTCTAGCCTGTTCCAGCACCACTATGGTCGAGCCTGTTCCAGCACCACTATGGTCGAGCCTGTTCCAGCACCACTATGGTCTAGCCTGTTCCAGCACCACTATGGTCGAGCCTGTTCCAGCACCACTATGGTCGAGCCTGTTCCAGCACCACTATGGTCGAGCCTGTTCCAGCACCACTATGGTCGAGCCTGTTCCAGCACCACTATGGTCGAGCCTGTTCCAGCACCACTATGGTCGAGCCTGTTCCAGCACCACTATGGTCGAGCCTGTTCCAGCACCACTATGGTCTAGCCTGTTCCAGCACCACTATGGTCTAGCCTGTTCCAGCACCACTATGGTCTAGCCTGTTCCAGCACCACTATGGTCTAGCCTGTTCCAGCACCACTATGGTCGAGCCTGTTCCAGCACCACTATGGTCGAGCCTGTTCCAGCACCACTATGGTCGAGCCTGTTCCAGCACCACTATGGTCTAGCCTGTTCCAGCACCACTATGGTCGAGCCTGTTCCAGCACCACTATGGTCGAGCCTGTTCCAGCACCACTATGGTCGAGCCTGTTCCAGCACCACTATGGTCGAGCCTGTTCCAGCACCACTATGGTCGAGCCTGTTCCAGCACCACTATGGTCGAGCCTGTTCCAGCACCACTATGGTCGAGCCTGTTCCAGCACCACTATGGTCGAGCCTGTTCCAGCACCACTATGGTCGAGCCTGTTCCACCATCACTATGGTCGAGCCTGTTCCAGCACCACTATGGTCGAGCCTGTTCCAGCATCACTATGGTCGAGCCTGTTCCAGCACCACTATGGTCGAGCCTGTTCCAGCACCACTATGGTCGAGCCTGTTCCAGCACCACGATGGTCGAGCCTGTTCCAGCACCACTATGGTCGAGCCTGATCCAGCACCACTATGGTCGAGCCTGTTCCAGCATCACTATGGTCGAGCCTGTTCCAGCACCACTATGGTCGAGCCTGTTCCAGCACCACTATGGTCGAGCCTGTTCCAGCACCACTATGGTCGAGCCTGTTCCAGCACCACTATGGTCGAGCCTGTTCCAGCACCACTATGGTCGAGCCTGTTCCAGCACCACTATGGTCGAGCCTGTTCCAGCACCACTATGGTCGAGCCTGTTCCAGCACCACTATGGTCGAGCCTGTTCCAGCACCACTATGGTCGAGCCTGTTCCAGCACCACTATGGTCGAGCCTGTTCCAGCACTACTATGGTCGAGCCTGTTCCAGCACCACTATGGTCAGTGGAAGAGATCTTCAGATAATAAATAAGTTGGGTAATGATTTAAGGACCATGTGAACTTCCTTCTCTGTGTGTGTGTGTGTGTGTGTGTGCGTGTGCGTGTGCATGTGTGAGTGTCTGCATGTGTGTAAGAGTCTGTTAATGAGTCTGTGTAAGGGTTTGTGTATGAGTCTGTGTAAGAGTCTGTGTATGGGGTCTGTGTAAGGGTTTGTGTATGAGTCTGTGTAAGAGTCGGTGTATGAGTCTGTGTAAGAGTCTGGGTATGAGTCTGTGTATGAGTCTGTGTAAGAGTCTGTGTAAGAGTCTGTGTATGAGTCTGTGTAAGAGTCGGTGTATGAGTCGGTGTATGAGTCTGTGTAAGAGTCTGTGTAAGAGTCGGTGTATGAGTCTGTGTATGAGTCTGGGTATGAGTCGGTGTATGAGTCTGTGTAAGAGTCGGTGTATGAGTCTGTGTAAGAGTCGGTGTATGAGTCTGTGTAAGAGTCGGTGTATGAGTCTGTGTATGAGTCTGGGTGCATGTGTAAGAAACTGAATTATCTATATTGGATTCTTTCACCTACAAAAGTCTGTCACAAGCCTGAAGCAACTATTTCCATTCTAGTCTTTTAAAGCCCAGACTCTGTTGGTGGTTTCCGTAGTGTAAGCTGTGTAAAGTGCCTGGGGCCACCAACGGCTAAGCAGCCAGAGAGTAGACCGACAGAATACAGGCGTACAGGGATTGAGTACTGAGGGTGAACCTGTGGCTATGGGGATTAATACATCACTAACTAGACCTGTCCCGCTCTGCTCACAGACTGTGTGTATGAGGGTACATCCTCTCTGTCGGAGCGGGAGTGTGTTAGTGTGTATGAGGGTACACCCTCTCTGTTGGAGCGGGAGTGTGTTAGTGTGTGTGAGGGTACATCCTCTCTGTCAGAGCGGGAGTGTGTTAGTGTGTGTGAGGGTACATCCTCTCTGTCGGAGCGGGAGTGTGTTAGTGTGTGTGAGGGTACATCCTCTCTGTCAGAGCGGGAGTGTGTTAGTGTGTGTGAGGGTACATCCTCTCTGTCAGAGCGGGAGTGTGTTAGTGTGTGTGAGGGTACATCCTCTCTGTCGGAGCGGGAGTGTGTTAGTGTGTGTGAGGGTACATCCTCTCTGTCAGAGCGGGAGTGTGTTAGTGTGTGTGAGGGTACATCCTCTCTGTCAGAGCGGGAGTGTGTTAGTGTGTGTGAGGGTACATCCTCTCTGTCGGAGCGGGAGTGTGTTAGTGTGTATGAGGGTACATCCTCTCTGTCGGAGCGGGAGTGTGTTAGTGTGTGTGAGGGTACATCCTCTCTGTCAGAGCGGGAGTGTGTTAGTGTGTGTGAGGGTACATCCTCTCTGTCGGAGCGGGAGTGTGTTAGTGTGTGTGAGGGTACATCCTCTCTGTCGGAGCGGGAGTGTGTTAGTGTGTGTGAGGGTACATCCTCTCTGTCGGAGCGGGAGTGTGTTAGTGTGTGTGAGGGTACATCCTCTCTGTCAGAGCGGGAGTGTGTTAGTGTGTGTGAGGGTACATCCTCTCTGTCGGAGCGGGAGTGTGTTAGTGTGTGTGAGGGTACATCCTCTCTGTCGGAGCGGGAGTGTGTTAGTGTGTGTGATGGTACATCCTCTCTGTCGGAGCGGGAGTGTGTTAGTGTGTATGAGGGTACATCCTCTCTGTCGGAGCGGGAGTGTGTTAGTGTGTGTGAGGGTACATCCTCTCTGTCGGAGCGGGAGTGTGTTAGTGTGTGTGAGGGTACATCCTCTCTGTCGGAGCGGGAGTGTGTTAGTGTGTGTGAGGGTACATCCTCTCTGTCGGAGCGGGAGTGTGTTAGTGTGTGTGAGGGTACATCCTCTCTGTCGGAGCGGGAGTGTGTTAGTGTGTGTGAGGGTACATCCTCTCTGTCGGAGCGGGAGTGTGTTAGTGTGTGTGAGGGTACATCCTCTCTGTCGGAGCGGGAGTGTGTTAGTGTGTGTGAGGGTACATCCTCTCTGTCGGAGCGGGAGTGTGTTAGTGTGTATGAGGGTACATCCTCTCTGTCGGAGCGGGAGTGTGTTAGTGTGTGTGAGGGTACATCCTCTCTGTCAGAGCGGGAGTGTGTTAGTGTGTGTGAGGGTACATCCTCTCTGTCAGAGCGGGAGTGTGTTAGTGTGTGTGAGGGTACATCCTCTCTGTCAGAGCGGGAGTGTGTTAGTGTGTGTGATGGTACATCCTCTCTGTCGGAGCGGGAGTGTGTTAGTGTGTGTGAGGGTACATCCTCTCTGTCGGAGCGGGAGTGTGTTAGTGTGTGTGAGGGTACATCCTCTCTGTCGGAGCGGGAGTGTGTTAGTGTGTGTGAGGGTACATCCTCTCTGTCGGAGCGGGAGTGTGTTAGTGTGTGTGTGTCGCTTGCAGCAAAGAGTCAAAGAAAGAATGATCAATTACTGTAGATGTTAGAAGATAGGAAGATAGAAGGTACCGCTAAAACTTTACAGTCAGGCTATTTTTATTTTTTTTACATTTCAAAAAAAACGAATTATAATATAACACATAATACATATTGCAAAAATGTACTTTAGTACACTAATGACAGAATGTGCAATATGTATTATGTATGTGACTATATGAGAAGTGTACAATGTTTATGACAGGGGTGCAATGTACGTATTATGTTGGGTATGTCATGACCAGTGTCTATTTTCTATACAGCAGTACTGTGTGTCTGAGACAATTTCCCCCTCGGGACATTATCCTATCCCATCCTATCCTAATGAACATGTCAGTTACTTCCTGTTGCATGCATTGTTCTGGATTAGTAACATCCTGAGTGAGTACGACCTCAGCATTCAAAACCATCTTCTTTCTATATTTACAACCTGTTTCCAGTGAAAAGAGATTAAGTTGAATTTAACAAGGACAATCTTGTCCAGCAGTGAGACTATATTTCAGAATAGGAGTGTAGCTGATCATCTCTGAGTGTGTTGTTTTCTCAGTGGAAACCTGACAACACCAATAAACAGTGTAGTTAATGGCTCAAACTGGCTCAAAGTAACAACAGCAGCATTCTTCCTGAACACACACACACACACACACACACACACACACACACACACACACACACACACACACACACACACACACAGAGAGAGCTCTATCGGAAATGAGACACTTCCTCCACCAGATGTCAGTGTTGTATCTATAAAACTAGGGCTGTTGCACCAACAGTGACAGAAGTTGTTGCCCAATAGTGAGATGTGTAACTTGATAGCCATGGAGACATGTGGAGAATCCCTCTGCAGACCTTCTGGCTGTGACACACCCTCCTCCACACCTACTCTTCTGCCACATGTATCACATTCCCTGGCACACACACACACACACACACACACACACACCACAACTCCTAACACATGCTCCAAGCCCACCATGGGGCTGGAACACAGCCACTCCTGTCCCCATCCCCTGCAGGCAGCAGCTGACAGAGAGGGCTGTCTTTACTAACAGGATGATATGGATCACATGTCTATCATGGTTGTTGTGCTGCCAAACATAACCACACACATACAATCCCATGTGGGATTTAAAGGAGAAATCATTTGGTGTGGTTATGTGTCCTGTACAGGTTATGACAGTACCATAAACAATTTGGCAGACACTTTTATCCTCTTACAGTCAAGCATACATTTTTCATATGGGTGGCCCCCCACGGGAATCAAACCAACAACCCATGGCCTTGCAAGCACCATACACTAACAACTATGTCACACAGGAGTGCAACAGAATACTGTAAAGTCTGGCGCTGGTCCCTTGGGTCATTAAGGTCCAGCACAGATACAGCTGAGGTCTATTAACCTTCTCACTGAACCCCTGGGTTACATTACCCCCTCAGGTGGCTCTCTGTACCAGTGGGTACTGACCATGACCTGACCATCCCACCCCTCCCTCTAACCCACTGACCTGACCTGACCATCCCACCCCAACCCTCCCTCTAACCCACTGACCTGACCTGACCATCCCACCCCAACCCTCCCTCTAACCCACTGACCTGACCTGACCATCCCACCCCAACCCTCCCTCTAACCCACTGACCTGACCTGACCATCCCAACCCTCCCTCTAACCTACTGACCATCCCACCCCAACCCTCACTCCAACCCACTGACCTGACCTGACCATCCCACCCCAACCCTCCCTCTAACCCACTGACCTGACCTGACCATCCCACCCCAACCCTCCCTCTAACCCACTGACCTGACCTGACCATCCCACCCCAACCCTCCCTCTAACCCACTGACCTGACCTGACCATCCCACCCCAACCCTCCCTCTAACCCACTGACCATCCCACCCCAACCCTCACTCCAACCCACTGACCTGACCTGACCATCCCAACCCTCCCTCTAACCCACTGACCTCCCACCCCAACCCTCACTCTAACCCACTGACCATCCCAACCCTCCCTCTAACCCACTGACCTGACCATCCCACCCCAACCCTCCCTCTAACCCACTGACCTGACCATCCCACCCCAACCCTCCCTCTAACCCACTGACCTGACCTGACCATCCCAACCCTGCCTCTAACCCACTGACCTGACCTGACCATCCCACCCCAACCCTCCCTCTAACCCACTGACCTGACCTGACCATCCCACCCCAACCCTCCCTCTAACCCACTGACCTGACCTGACCATCCCAACCCTCCCTCTAACCCACTGACCTGACCATCCCAACCCTCCCTCTAACCCACTGACCTGACCTGACCATCCCAACCCTCCCTCTAACCCACTGACCTGACCATCCCACCCCAACCCTCCCTCTAACCCACTGACCTGACCATCCCACCCCAACCCTCCCTCTAACCCACTGACCTGACCTGACCATCCCAACCCTCCCTCTAACCCACTGACCTGACCTGACCATCCCAACCCTCCCTCTAACCCACTGACCTGACCTGACCATCCCAACCCTCCCTCTAACCCACTGACCTGACCTGACCATCCCAACCCTCCCTCTAACCCACTGACCTGACCTGACCATCCCAACCCTCCCTCTAACCCACTGACCTGACCTGACCATCCCACCCCAACCCTCCCTCTAACCCACTGACCTGACCATCCCACCCCAACCCTCCCTCTAACCCACTGACCTGACCTGACCATCCCAACCCTCCCTCTAACCCACTGACCTGACCTGACCATCCCAACCCTCCCTCTAACCCACTGACCTGACCTGACCATCCCAACCCTCCCTCTAACCCACTGACCTGACCTGACCATCCCAACCCTCCCTCTAACCCACTGACCTGACCATCCCAACCCTCCCTCTAACCTACTGACCTGACCTGACCATCCCAACCCTCCCTCTAACCCACTGACCTGACCTGACCATCCCAACCCTCCCTCTAACCCACTGACCTGACCTGACCTGACCATCCCAACCCTCCCTCTAACCCACTGACCTGACCTGACCATCCCAACCCTCCCTCTAACCCACTGACCTGACCATCCCAACCCTCCCTCTAACCCACTGACCTGACCATCCCACCCCAACCCTCCCTCTAACCCACTGACCTGACCATCCCAACCCTCCCTCTAACCCACTGACCTGACCATCCCACCCCAACCCTCCCTCTAACCCACTGACCTGACCTGACCATCCCAACCCTCCCTCTAACCCACTGACCTGACCTGACCATCCCAACCCTCCCTCTAACCCACTGACCTGACCATCCCACCCCAACCCTCCCTCTAACCCACTGACCTGACCATCCCAACCCTCCCTCTAACCAACTGACCTGACCTGACCATCCCAACCCTCACTCCAACCTACTGACCTGACCATCCCAACCCTCCCTCTAACCCACTGACCCTGCCTGACCATCCCAACCCTCCCTCTAACCTACTGACCTGGCCTGACCATCCCAACCCTCCCTCTAACTTACTGACCTGACCTGACCATCCCAACCCTCCTTCTAACCCACTGACCTGACCTGACCATCCCAACCCTCCCTCTAACCCACTGACCTGACCTGACCATCCCAACCCTCCCTCTAACCTACTGACCTGACCATCCCAACCCTCCCTCCAACCCTCTAACCTACTGACCTGACCTGACCATCCCAGCGTTCCCTCTAACCTACTGACCTGACCATCCCAACCCTCCCTCCAACCCACTGACCTGACCTGACCATCCCAACATTCCCTCTAACCTACTGACCTGACCATCCCAACTTTCCCTCTAACCTACTGACCTGGCCACCCCAACCCTCCCTCTAACCCACTGACCTGACCATCCCAACCCTCCCTCTAACCTACTGACCTGACCATTCCAACCCTCCCTCCAACCCACTGACCTGACCTGACCATCCCAACTTTCCCTCTAACCTACTGACCTGACCTGGCCACCCCAACCCTCCCTCTAACCCACTGACCATCCCACCCCAACCCTCCCTCTAACCTACTGACCTGACCACCCCAACCCTCCCTCTAACCCACTGACCTGACCACCCCAACCCTCCCTCTAACCTACTGACCTGACCACCCCAACCCTCCCTCTAACCCACTGACCTGACCTGACCACCCCAACCCTCCCTCTAACCTACTGACCTGACCTGACCACCCCAACCCTCCCTCTAACTTACTGACCATCCCAACCCTCCCTCCAACCCACTGACCTGACCTGACCACCCCAACCCTCCCTCTAACCTACTGACCTGACCATCCCAACCCTCCCTCTAACCTACTGACCTGACCTGACCACCCCAACCCTCCCTCTAACTTACTGACCATCCCAACCCTCCCTCCAACCCACTGACCTGACCTGACCACCCCAACCCTCCCTCCAACCCACTGACCTGACCACCCCAACCCTCCCTCTAACCTACTGACCTGACCATCCCAACCCTCCCTCCAACCTACTGACCTGACCATCCCACCCCAACCCTCCCTCTAACCCACTGACCTGACCATCCCAACCCTCCCTCTAACCCACTGACCATCCCACCCCAACCCTCCCTCTAACCTACTGACCTGACCTGACCATCCCACCCCAACCCTCCCTCTAACCCACTGACCTGGCCATCCCAACCCTCCCTCTAACCCACTGACCATCCCACCCCAACCCTCCCTCTAACCTACTGACCTGACCACCCCAACCCTCCCTCCAACCCACTGACCTGACCACCCCAACCCTCCCTCTAACCTACTGACCTGACCATCCCAACCCTCCCTCCAACCTACTGACCTGACCATCCCACCCCAACCCTCCCTCTAACCCACTGACCTGACCATCCCAACCCTCCCTCTAACCCACTGACCATCCCACCCCAACCCTCCCTCTAACCTACTGACCTGACCTGACCATCCCAACCCTCCCTCTAACCCACTGACCTGACCTGACCATCCCAACCCTCCCTCTAACCCACTGACCTGACCATCCCACCCCAACCCTCCCTCTAACCCACTGACCTGACCATCCCAACCCTCCCTCTAACCCACTGACCTGACCTGACCATCCCAACCCTCACTCCAACCTACTGACCTGACCATCCCAACCCTCCCTCTAACCCACTGACCCTGCCTGACCATCCCAACCCTCCCTCTAACCTACTGACCTGGCCTGACCATCCCAAACCTCCCTCTAACTTACTGACCTGACCATCCCAACCCTCCCTCTAACCCACTGACCTGACCTGACCATCCCAACCCTCCCTCTAACCTACTGACCTGACCATCCCAACCCTCCCTCCAACCCTCTAACCTACTGACCTGACCTGACCATCCCAGCGTTCCCTCTAACCTACTGACCTGACCATCCCAACCCTCCCTCCAACCCACTGACCTGACCTGACCATCCCAACATTCCCTCTAACCTACTGACCTGACCATCCCAACTTTCCCTCTAACCTACTGACCTGACCTGGCCACCCCAACCCTCCCTCTAACCCACTGACCTGACCATCCCAACCCTCCCTCTAACCTACTGACCTGACCATTCCAACCCTCCCTCCAACCCACTGACCTGACCTGACCATCCCAACTTTCCCTCTAACCTACTGACCTGACCTGGCCACCCCAACCCTCCCTCTAACCCACTGACCTGACCATCCCAACCCTCCCTCTAACCCACTGACCATCCCACCCCAACCCTCCCTCTAACCTACTGACCTGACCACCCCAACCCTCCCTCTAACCCACTGACCTGACCACCCCAACCCTCCCTCTAACCTACTGACCTGACCACCCCAACCCTCCCTCTAACCCACTGACCTGACCTGACCACCCCAACCCTCCCTCTAACCTACTGACCTGACCTGACCACCCCAACCCTCCCTCTAACTTACTGACCATCCCAACCCTCCCTCCAACCCACTGACCTGACCTGACCACCCCAACCCTCCCTCTAACCTACTGACCTGACCATCCCAACCCTCCCTCTAACCTACTGACCTGACCTGACCACCCCAACCCTCCCTCTAACTTACTGACCATCCCAACCCTCCCTCCAACCCACTGACCTGACCTGACCACCCCAACCCTCCCTCCAACCCACTGACCTGACCACCCCAACCCTCCCTCTAACCTACTGACCTGACCATCCCAACCCTCCCTCCAACCTACTGACCTGACCATCCCACCCCAACCCTCCCTCTAACCCACTGACCTGACCATCCCAACCCTCCCTCTAACCCACTGACCATCCCACCCCAACCCTCCCTCTAACCTACTGACCTGACCTGACCATCCCACCCCACCCCAACCCTCCCTCTAACCCACTGACCTGACCATCCCAACCCTCCCTCTAACCCACTGACCATCCCACCCCAACCCTCCCTCTAACCTACTGACCTGACCACCCCAACCCTCCCTCCAACCCACTGACCTGACCACCCCAACCCTCCCTCTAACCTACTGACCTGACCATCCCAACCCTCCCTCCAACCTACTGACCTGACCTGACCATCCCACCCCAACCCTCCCTCTAACCCACTGACCTGACCATCCCAACCCTCCCTCTAACCCACTGACCTGACCTGACCACCCCAACCCTCCCTCTAACCCACTGACCATCCCACCCCAACCCTCCCTCTAACCCACTGACCTGACCACCCCAACCCTCCCTCTAACCCACTGACCTGACCACCCCAACCCTCCCTCTAACCCACTGACCTGACCATCCCAACCCTCCCTCTAACCTACTGACCTGACCACCCCAACCCTCCCTCTAACCTACTGACCTGACCACCCCAACCCTCACTCTAACCCAAAGGGTGAGGCGATGTCGTTCCTAAGTACTGATCTGAAGTCAGTTTTGCTTTAACGTGTCCCTGATGTTTGGTGACACATTGAAACTACAGTGAGCTGATCCTAGAACAGAAAAGATTAGTCAAATAGCACTTTGATCCCGAGGCTTGAGAAATGGTCAATGGGAGTGTACTGTACAGTGCATTAAGGAAGTTATTCAAACACCCTTCCCTTTTTCCACATTTTGTTATGTGTTCCTCATCAAATAAAAAATGTACAGTAAACATTACACTTACAAAAGAATAAAGACATTTCAAATGTCATATTATGTATATATATACAGTGTTGTAATGATGTGCAAATAGTTAAAGTACGAAAGGGAAAATAAACACAAATATTTTTCTCTCTCTCTCTGTCTCGCTTTCTCTCTCTCTCTCCGTCTCTCTCTCTTTCTGATCACACCTCACACACAACGCTGTGTATGTACTCTGGACTCCACTTGTTGGTTACCGTGGCGCTACAGCGCTCTGTTTACATGGCAACCCATATTAATCAGGTCTACAGTACCTGTCTGAGGCTGCTGCTGCAGAGAGGGGGAGGGATAATGGAGGGGAGGAAGAGGAAGACATAGGTGTGCCAGTTCTCTACCACAATGTAAACACATGGTTCCCATGCCAATAAAGCCATTTGAATTTCATTGAAAAAGAGAGAGAGAGCAAGATATAAATACATAAAAGAGAGCGAGAGAGAGAGAGAGAGGAAATCCCAAACATGGTTTTGATAGGAAAGGCTAGGGGTGAGAGTTCATCCTGTAGTGAGCTTGTGAGTCGTAGCCCAGCATTACTATGACTAATGGCATCAGCAGCTTTTAGAAACAGAACCAGACCGGTCCACTCCCTCCAGTACAGAGCAGAACCAGACCGGTCCACTCCCTACAGTACAGAATAGAACCAGACCGGTCCACTCCCTACAGTGCAGAATAGAACCAGACCGGTCTACTCCCAACAGTACAGAATAGAACCAGACCGGTCCACTCCCTACAGTACAGAGCAGAACCAGACCGGTCCACTCCCTACAGTGCAGAATAGAACCAGACCAGTCTACTCCCTACAGTACAGAAAAGAACCAGACCAGTCTACTCCCTACAGTACCGAACAGAACCAGACCGGTCCATTCCCTACAGTACTGAACAGAACCAGACCGGTCTACTCCCTAGAGTACAGAATAGAACCAGACCAGTCCACTCCCTACAGTACAGAATAGAACCAGACCGGTCCACTCCCTACAGTACCGAACAGAACCAGACCGGTCCACTCCCTACAGTACAGAATAGAACCAGACCGGTCCACTCCCTACAGTACCGAACAGAACCAGACCGGTCTACTCCCAACAGTACAGAATAGAACCAGACCGGTCTACTCCCTACAGTACAGAATAGAACCAGACCAGTCTACTCCCTACAGTACAGAATAGAACCAGACCGGTCCACTCCCTACAGTACAGAATAGAACCAGACCGGTCCACTCCCTACAGTACAGAATAGAACCAGACCAGTCTACTCCCTACAGTACAGAATAGAACCAGACCAGTCTACTCCCTACAGTACAGAATAGAACCAGACCGGTCCACTCCCTACAGTACAGAATAGAACCAGACCGGTCTACTCCCTACAGTACAGAATAGAACCAGACCGGTCCACTCCCTACAGTACAGAATAGAACCAGACCGGTCTACTCCCAACAGTACAGAATAGAACCAGACCGGTCTACTCCCTACAGTACAGAATAGAACCAGACCAGTCTACTCCCTACAGTACAGAATAGAACCAGACCGGTCCACTCCCTACAGTACAGAATAGAACCAGACCAGTCTACTCCCTACAGTACAGAATAGAACCAGACCGGTCTACTCCCAACAGTACAGAATAGAACCAGACCGGTCCACTCCCTACAGTACAGAATAGAACCAGACCAGTCTACTCCCTACAGTACAGAATAGAACCAGACCGGTCCACTCCCTACAGTACAGAATAGAACCAGACCGGTCTACTCCCAACAGTACAGAATAGAACCAGACCGGTCTACTCCCTACAGTACAGAATAGAACCAGACCAGTCTACTCCCTACAGTACAGAATAGAACCAGACCGGTCCACTCCCTACAGTACAGAATAGAACCAGACCAGTCTACTCCCTACAGTACAGAATAGAACCAGACCGGTCTACTCCCAACAGTACAGAATAGAACCAGACCGGTCTACTCCCTACAGTACAGAACAGAACCAGACCAGTCTACTCCCTACAGTACAGAATAGAACCAGACCAGTCTACTCCCTACAGTACAGAATAGAACCAGACCAGTCTACTCCCTACAGTACAGAATAGAACCAGACCAGTCTACTCTCTACAGTACAGAACAGAACCAGACCAGTCTACTCCCTACAGTACAGAATAGAACCAGACCAGTCTACTCCCTGCAGTACAGAATAGAACCAGACCGGTCCACTCCCTACAGTACAGAATAGAACCAGACCAGTCTACTCCCTACAGTACAGAATAGAACCAGACCAGTCTACTCCCTACAGTACAGAATAGAACCAGACCAGTCTACTCCCTACAGTACAGAATAGAACAAGACCGGTCCACTCCCTACAGTACAGAATAGAACCAGACCGGTCCACTCCCTACAGTACAGAATAGAACCAGACCAGTCTACTCCCTACAGTACAGAATAGAACCAGACCAGTCTACTCCCTACAGTACAGAATAGAACCAGACCAGTCTACTCCCTACAGTACAGAATAGAACCAGACCAGTCTACTCCCTACAGTACAGAATAGAACCAGACCGGTCCACTCCCTACAGTACAGAATAGAACCAGACCAGTCTACTCCCTACAGTACAGAATAGAACCAGACCGGTCCACTCCCTACAGTACAGAATAGAACCAGACCAGTCTACTCCCTACAGTACAGAATAGAACCAGACCGGTCTACTCCCTACAGTACAGAATAGAACCAGACCAGTCTACTCCCTACAGTACAGAATAGAACCAGACCAGTCCACTCCCTACAGTAGAGAATAGAACCAGACCAGTCTACTCCCTACAGTACAGAATAGAACCAGACCGGTCTACTCCCTACAGTACCGAACAGAACCAGACCGGTCCACTCCCTACAGTACAGAATAGAACCAGACCGGTCTACTCCCTACAGTACAGAATAGAACCAGACCGGTCCACTCCCTACAGTACAGAATAGAACCAGACCAGTCTACTCCCTACAGTACAGAATAGAACCAGACCAGTCTACTCCCTACAGTACAGAATAGAACCAGACCAGTCTACTCCCTACAGTACAGAACAGAACCAGACCGGTCCACTCCCTACAGTACAGAATAGAACCAGACCAGTCTACTCTCTACAGTACAGAACAGAACCAGACCGGTCCACTCCCTACAGTACCGAATAGAACCAGACCAGTCTACTCCCTACAGTACAGAATAGAACCAGACCAGTCTACTCCCTACAGTACAGAATAGAACCAGACCAGTCTACTCCCTACAGTACAGAACAGAACCAGACCGGTCCACTCCCTACAGTACAGAACAGAACCAGACCGGTCCACTCCCTACAGTACAGAATAGAACCAGACCAGTCTACTCCCTACAGTACAGAATAGAACCAGACCGGTCCACTCCCTACAGTACAGAATAGAACCAGACCAGTCTACTCCCTACAGTACAGAATAGAACCAGACCAGTCTACTCCCTACAGTACAGAATAGAACCAGACCAGTCTACTCCCTACAGTACAGAATAGAACCAGACCAGTCCACTCCCTACAGTACAGAATAGAACCAGACCAGTCTACTCCCTACAGTACAGAACAGAACCAGACCAGTCCACTCCCTACAGTACCGAACAGAACCAGACCGGTCCACTCCCTACAGTACAGAATAGAACCAGACCGGTCTACTCCCAACAGTACAGAATAGAACCAGACCGGTCTACTCCCTACAGTACAGAATAGAACCAGACCAGTCTACTCCCTACAGTACAGAATAGAACCAGACCGGTCCACTCCCTACAGTACAGAATAGAACCAGACCAGTCTACTCCCTACAGTACAGAATAGAACCAGACCGGTCTACTCCCTACAGTACAGAATAGAACCAGACCAGTCTACTCCCTACAGTACAGAATAGAACCAGACCGGTCCACTCCCTACAGTACAGAATAGAACCAGACCAGTCTACTCCCTACAGTACAGAATAGAACCAGACCGGTCTACTCCCAACAGTACAGAATAGAACCAGACCGGTCTACTCCCTACAGTACAGAACAGAACCAGACCAGTCTACTCCCTACAGTACAGAATAGAACCAGACCAGTCTACTCCCTACAGTACAGAATAGAACCAGACCAGTCTACTCCCTACAGTACAGAATAGAACCAGACCAGTCTACTCTCTACAGTACAGAACAGAACCAGACCAGTCTACTCCCTACAGTACAGAATAGAACCAGACCAGTCTACTCCCTGCAGTACAGAATAGAACCAGACCGGTCCACTCCCTACAGTACAGAATAGAACCAGACCAGTCTACTCCCTACAGTACAGAATAGAACCAGACCAGTCTACTCCCTACAGTACAGAATAGAACCAGACCAGTCTACTCCCTACAGTACAGAATAGAACAAGACCGGTCCACTCCCTACAGTACAGAATAGAACCAGACCGGTCCACTCCCTACAGTACAGAATAGAACCAGACCAGTCTACTCCCTACAGTACAGAATAGAACCAGACCAGTCTACTCCCTACAGTACAGAATAGAACCAGACCAGTCTACTCCCTACAGTACAGAATAGAACCAGACCAGTCTACTCCCTACAGTACAGAATAGAACCAGACCGGTCCACTCCCTACAGTACAGAATAGAACCAGACCAGTCTACTCCCTACAGTACAGAATAGAACCAGACCGGTCCACTCCCTACAGTACAGAATAGAACCAGACCAGTCTACTCCCTACAGTACAGAATAGAACCAGACCGGTCTACTCCCTACAGTACAGAATAGAACCAGACCAGTCTACTCCCTACAGTACAGAATAGAACCAGACCAGTCCACTCCCTACAGTAGAGAATAGAACCAGACCAGTCTACTCCCTACAGTACAGAATAGAACCAGACCGGTCTACTCCCTACAGTACCGAACAGAACCAGACCGGTCCACTCCCTACAGTACAGAATAGAACCAGACCGGTCTACTCCCTACAGTACAGAATAGAACCAGACCGGTCCACTCCCTACAGTACAGAATAGAACCAGACCAGTCTACTCCCTACAGTACAGAATAGAACCAGACCAGTCTACTCCCTACAGTACAGAATAGAACCAGACCAGTCTACTCCCTACAGTACAGAACAGAACCAGACCGGTCCACTCCCTACAGTACAGAATAGAACCAGACCAGTCTACTCTCTACAGTACAGAACAGAACCAGACCGGTCCACTCCCTACAGTACCGAATAGAACCAGACCAGTCTACTCCCTACAGTACAGAATAGAACCAGACCAGTCTACTCCCTACAGTACAGAATAGAACCAGACCAGTCTACTCCCTACAGTACAGAACAGAACCAGACCGGTCCACTCCCTACAGTACAGAACAGAACCAGACCGGTCCACTCCCTACAGTACAGAATAGAACCAGACCAGTCTACTCCCTACAGTACAGAATAGAACCAGACCGGTCCACTCCCTACAGTACAGAATAGAACCAGACCAGTCTACTCCCTACAGTACAGAATAGAACCAGACCAGTCTACTCCCTACAGTACAGAATAGAACCAGACCAGTCTACTCCCTACAGTACAGAATAGAACCAGACCAGTCCACTCCCTACAGTACAGAATAGAACCAGACCAGTCTACTCCCTACAGTACAGAACAGAACCAGACCAGTCCACTCCCTACAGTACCGAACAGAACCAGACCGGTCCACTCCCTACAGTACCGAACAGAACCAGACCGGTCCACTCCCTACAGTACAGAATAGAACCAGACCAGTCCACTCCCTACAGTACAGAATAGAACCAGACCGGTCCACTCCCTACAGTACCGAACAGAACCAGACCGGTCCACTCCCTACAGTACAGAATAGAACCAGACCAGTCTACTCCCTACAATACAGAATAGAACCAGACCAGTCTACTCCCTACAGTACATAATAGAACCAGACCAGTCTACTCCCTACAGTACAGAATAGAACCAGACCAGTCTACTCCCTACAGTACAGAATAGAACCAGACCAGTCTACTCCCTACAGTACAGAATAGAACCAGACCAGTCTACTCCCTACAGTACAGAATAGAACCAGACCGGTCCACTCCCTACAGTACAGAATAGAACCAGACCAGTCTACTCCCTGCAGTACAGAATAGAACCAGAACAGTCTACTCCCTACAGTACAGAATAGAACCAGACAAGTCTACTCCCTACAGTACAGAATAGAACCAGACCAGTCTACTCCCTACAGTACAGAATAGAACCAGACCAGTCTACTCCCTACAGTACAGAATAGAACCAGACCAGTCTACTCCCTGCAGTACAGAATAGAACCAGACCAGTCTACTCCCTACAGTACAGAATAGAACCAGACCAGTCTACTCCCTACAGTACAGAATAGAACCAGACCAGTCTACTCCCTACTGTACAGAATAGAACCAGACCAGTCTACTCCCTACAGTACAGAATAGAACCAGACCAGTCTACTCCCTACAGTACAGAATAGAACCAGACCAGTCTACTCCCTACAGTACAGAATAGAACCAGACCGGTCTACTCCCTACAATACAGAATAGATCCAGACCAGTCTACTCCCTACAGTACATAATAGAACCAGACCAGTCTACTCCCTACAGTACAGAATAGAACCAGACCGGTCTACTCCCTACAGTACAGAATAGAACCAGACCGGTCCACTCCCTACAGTACAGAATAGAACCAGACCGGTCCACTCCCTACAGTACAGAATAGAACCAGACCAGTCTACTCCCTACAGTACAGAATAGAACCAGACCAGTCTACTCCCTACAGTACAGAATAGAACCAGACCAGTCTACTCCCTACAGTAAAGAATAGAACCAGACCAGTCTACTCTCTACAGTACAGAACAGAACCAGACCAGTCTACTCCCTACAGTACAGAATAGAACCAGACCAGTCTACTCCCTGCAGTACAGAATAGAACCAGACCGGTCCACTCCCTACAGTACAGAATAGAACCAGACCAGTCTACTCCCTACAGTACAGAATAGAACCAGACCAGTCTACTCCCTACAGTACAGAATAGAACCAGACCAGTCTACTCCCTACAGTACAGAATAGAACCAGACCGGTCCACTCCCTACAGTACAGAATAGAACCAGACCGGTCCACTCCCTACAGTACAGAATAGAACCAGACCAGTCTACTCCCTACAGTACAGAATAGAACCAGACCAGTCTACTCCCTACAGTACAGAATAGAACCAGACCAGTCTACTCCCTACAGTACAGAATAGAACCAGACCAGTCTACTCCCTACAGTACAGAATAGAACCAGACCGGTCCACTCCCTACAGTACAGAATAGAACCAGACCAGTCTACTCCCTACAGTACAGAATAGAACCAGACCGGTCCACTCCCTACAGTACAGAATAGAACCAGACCAGTCTACTCCCTACAGTACAGAATAGAACCAGACCGGTCTACTCCCTACAGTACAGAATAGAACCAGACCAGTCTACTCCCTACAGTACAGAATAGAACCAGACCAGTCCACTCCCTACAGTAGAGAATAGAACCAGACCAGTCTACTCCCTACAGTACAGAATAGAACCAGACCGGTCTACTCCCTACAGTACCGAACAGAACCAGACCGGTCCACTCCCTACAGTACAGAATAGAACCAGACCGGTCTACTCCCTACAGTACAGAATAGAACCAGACCGGTCCACTCCCTACAGTACAGAATAGAACCAGACCAGTCTACTCCCTACAGTACAGAATAGAACCAGACCAGTCTACTCCCTACAGTACAGAATAGAACCAGACCAGTCTACTCCCTACAGTACAGAACAGAACCAGACCGGTCCACTCCCTACAGTACCGAATAGAACCAGACCAGTCTACTCTCTACAGTACAGAACAGAACCAGACCGGTCCACTCCCTACAGTACCGAATAGAACCAGACCAGTCTACTCCCTACAGTACAGAATAGAACCAGACCAGTCTACTCCCTACAGTACAGAATAGAACCAGACCAGTCTACTCCCTACAGTACAGAACAGAACCAGACCGGTCCACTCCCTACAGTACAGAACAGAACCAGACCGGTCCACTCCCTACAGTACAGAATAGAACCAGACCAGTCTACTCCCTACAGTACAGAATAGAACCAGACCGGTCTACTCCCTACAGTACAGAATAGAACCAGACCAGTCTACTCCCTACAGTACAGAATAGAACCAGACCAGTCCACTCCCTACAGTAGAGAATAGAACCAGACCAGTCTACTCCCTACAGTACAGAATAGAACCAGACCGGTCTACTCCCTACAGTACCGAACAGAACCAGACCGGTCCACTCCCTACAGTACAGAATAGAACCAGACCGGTCTACTCCCTACAGTACAGAATAGAACCAGACCGGTCCACTCCCTACAGTACAGAATAGAACCAGACCAGTCTACTCCCTACAGTACAGAATAGAACCAGACCAGTCTACTCCCTACAGTACAGAATAGAACCAGACCAGTCTACTCCCTACAGTACAGAACAGAACCAGACCGGTCCACTCCCTACAGTACAGAATAGAACCAGACCAGTCTACTCTCTACAGTACAGAACAGAACCAGACCGGTCCACTCCCTACAGTACCGAATAGAACCAGACCAGTCTACTCCCTACAGTACAGAATAGAACCAGACCAGTCTACTCCCTACAGTACAGAATAGAACCAGACCAGTCTACTCCCTACAGTACAGAACAGAACCAGACCGGTCCACTCCCTACAGTACAGAACAGAACCAGACCGGTCCACTCCCTACAGTACAGAATAGAACCAGACCAGTCTACTCCCTACAGTACAGAATAGAACCAGACCGGTCCACTCCCTACAGTACAGAATAGAACCAGACCAGTCTACTCCCTACAGTACAGAATAGAACCAGACCAGTCTACTCCCTACAGTACAGAATAGAACCAGACCAGTCTACTCCCTACAGTACAGAATAGAACCAGACCAGTCCACTCCCTACAGTACAGAATAGAACCAGACCAGTCTACTCCCTACAGTACAGAACAGAACCAGACCAGTCCACTCCCTACAGTACCGAACAGAACCAGACCGGTCCACTCCCTACAGTACCGAACAGAACCAGACCGGTCCACTCCCTACAGTACAGAATAGAACCAGACCGGTCCACTCCCTACAGTACAGAATAGAACCAGACCGGTCCACTCCCTACAGTACCGAACAGAACCAGACCGGTCCACTCCCTACAGTACAGAATAGAACCAGACCAGTCTACTCCCTACAATACAGAATAGAACCAGACCAGTCTACTCCCTACAGTACATAATAGAACCAGACCAGTCTACTCCCTACAGTACAGAATAGAACCAGACCAGTCTACTCCCTACAGTACAGAATAGAACCAGACCAGTCTACTCCCTACAGTACAGAATAGAACCAGACCGGTCCACTCCCTACAGTACAGAATAGAACCAGACCAGTCTACTCCCTGCAGTACAGAATAGAACCAGACCAGTCTACTCCCTACAGTACAGAATAGAACCAGACAAGTCTACTCCCTACAGTACAGAATAGAACCAGACCAGTCTACTCCCTACAGTACAGAATAGAACCAGACCAGTCTACTCCCTACAGTACAGAATAGAACCAGACCAGTCTACTCCCTGCAGTACAGAATAGAACCAGACCAGTCTACTCCCTACAGTACAGAATAGAACCAGACCAGTCTACTCCCTACAGTACAGAATAGAACCAGACCAGTCTACTCCCTACTGTACAGAATAGAACCAGACCAGTCTACTCCCTACAGTACAGAATAGAACCAGACCAGTCTACTCCCTACAGTACAGAATAGAACCAGACCAGTCTACTCCCTACAGTACAGAATAGAACCAGACCGGTCCACTCCCTACAATACAGAATAGAACCAGACCAGTCTACTCCCTACAGTACATAATAGAACCAGACCAGTCTACTCCCTACAGTACAGAATAGAACCAGACCGGTCTACTCCCTACAGTACAGAATAGAACCAGACCGGTCCACTCCCTACAGTACAGAATAGAACCAGACCGGTCCACTCCCTACAGTACAGAATAGAACCAGACCAGTCTACTCCCTACAGTACAGAATAGAACCAGACCAGTCTACTCCCTACAGTACAGAATAGAACCAGACCAGTCTACTCCCTACAGTACAGAATAGAACCAGACCAGTCTACTCTCTACAGTACAGAACAGAACCAGACCAGTCTACTCCCTACAGTACAGAATAGAACCAGACCAGTCTACTCCCTGCAGTACAGAATAGAACCAGACCGGTCCACTCCCTACAGTACAGAATAGAACCAGACCAGTCTACTCCCTACAGTACAGAATAGAACCAGACCAGTCTACTCCCTACAGTACAGAATAGAACCAGACCGGTCCACTCCCTACAGTACAGAATAGAACCAGACCGGTCCACTCCCTACAGTACAGAATAGAACCAGACCAGTCTACTCCCTACAGTACAGAATAGAACCAGACCAGTCTACTCCCTACAGTACAGAATAGAACCAGACCAGTCTACTCCCTACAGTACAGAATAGAACCAGACCAGTCTACTCCCTACAGTACAGAATAGAACCAGACCGGTCCACTCCCTACAGTACAGAATAGAACCAGACCAGTCTACTCCCTACAGTACAGAATAGAACCAGACCGGTCCACTCCCTACAGTACAGAATAGAACCAGACCAGTCTACTCCCTACAGTACAGAATAGAACCAGACCGGTCTACTCCCTACAGTACAGAATAGAACCAGACCAGTCTACTCCCTACAGTACAGAATAGAACCAGACCAGTCCACTCCCTACAGTAGAGAATAGAACCAGACCAGTCTACTCCCTACAGTACAGAATAGAACCAGACCGGTCTACTCCCTACAGTACCGAACAGAACCAGACCGGTCCACTCCCTACAGTACAGAATAGAACCAGACCGGTCTACTCCCTACAGTACAGAATAGAACCAGACCGGTCCACTCCCTACAGTACAGAATAGAACCAGACCAGTCTACTCCCTACAGTACAGAATAGAACCAGACCAGTCTACTCCCTACAGTACAGAATAGAACCAGACCAGTCTACTCCCTACAGTACAGAACAGAACCAGACCGGTCCACTCCCTACAGTACCGAATAGAACCAGACCAGTCTACTCTCTACAGTACAGAACAGAACCAGACCAGTCCACTCCCTACAGTACCGAATAGAACCAGACCAGTCTACTCCCTACAGTACAGAATAGAACCAGACCAGTCTACTCCCTACAGTACAGAATAGAACCAGACCAGTCTACTCCCTACAGTACAGAACAGAACCAGACCGGTCCACTCCCTACAGTACAGAACAGAACCAGACCGGTCCACTCCCTACAGTACAGAATAGAACCAGACCAGTCTACTCCCTACAGTACAGAATAGAACCAGACCAGTCTACTCCCTACAGTACAGAATAGAACCAGACCGGTCCACTCCCTACAGTACAGAATAGAACCAGACCAGTCTACTCCCTACAGTACAGAATAGAACCAGACCAGTCTACTCCCTACAGTACAGAATAGAACCAGACCGGTCCACTCCCTACAGTACAGAATAGAACCAGACCGGTCCACTCCCTACAGTACAGAATAGAACCAGACCAGTCTACTCCCTACAGTACAGAATAGAACCAGACCAGTCTACTCCCTACAGTACAGAATAGAACCAGACCAGTCTACTCCCTACAGTACAGAATAGAACCAGACCAGTCTACTCCCTACAGTACAGAATAGAACCAGACCGGTCCACTCCCTACAGTACAGAATAGAACCAGACCAGTCTACTCCCTACAGTACAGAATAGAACCAGACCGGTCCACTCCCTACAGTACAGAATAGAACCAGACCAGTCTACTCCCTACAGTACAGAATAGAACCAGACCGGTCTACTCCCTACAGTACAGAATAGAACCAGACCAGTCTACTCCCTACAGTACAGAATAGAACCAGACCAGTCCACTCCCTACAGTAGAGAATAGAACCAGACCAGTCTACTCCCTACAGTACAGAATAGAACCAGACCGGTCTACTCCCTACAGTACCGAACAGAACCAGACCGGTCCACTCCCTACAGTACAGAATAGAACCAGACCGGTCTACTCCCTACAGTACAGAATAGAACCAGACCGGTCCACTCCCTACAGTACAGAATAGAACCAGACCAGTCTACTCCCTACAGTACAGAATAGAACCAGACCAGTCTACTCCCTACAGTACAGAATAGAACCAGACCAGTCTACTCCCTACAGTACAGAACAGAACCAGACCGGTCCACTCCCTACAGTACCGAATAGAACCAGACCAGTCTACTCTCTACAGTACAGAACAGAACCAGACCGGTCCACTCCCTACAGTACCGAATAGAACCAGACCAGTCTACTCCCTACAGTACAGAATAGAACCAGACCAGTCTACTCCCTACAGTACAGAATAGAACCAGACCAGTCTACTCCCTACAGTACAGAACAGAACCAGACCGGTCCACTCCCTACAGTACAGAACAGAACCAGACCGGTCCACTCCCTACAGTACAGAATAGAACCAGACCAGTCTACTCCCTACAGTACAGAATAGAACCAGACCGGTCCACTCCCTACAGTACAGAATAGAACCAGACCAGTCTACTCCCTACAGTACAGAATAGAACCAGACCAGTCTACTCCCTACAGTACAGAATAGAACCAGACCAGTCTACTCCCTACAGTACAGAATAGAACCAGACCAGTCCACTCCCTACAGTACAGAATAGAACCAGACCAGTCTACTCCCTACAGTACAGAACAGAACCAGACCAGTCCACTCCCTACAGTACCGAACAGAACCAGACCGGTCCACTCCCTACAGTACCGAACAGAACCAGACCGGTCCCCTCCCTACAGTACAGAATAGAACCAGACCGGTCCACTCCCTACAGTACAGAATAGAACCAGACCGGTCCACTCCCTACAGTACCGAACAGAACCAGACCGGTCCACTCCCTACAGTACAGAATAGAACCAGACCAGTCTACTCCCTACAATACAGAATAGAACCAGACCAGTCTACTCCCTACAGTACATAATAGAACCAGACCAGTCTACTCCCTACAGTACAGAATAGAACCAGACCAGTCTACTCCCTACAGTACAGAATAGAACCAGACCAGTCTACTCCCTACAGTACAGAATAGAACCAGACCGGTCCACTCCCTACAGTACAGAATAGAACCAGACCAGTCTACTCCCTGCAGTACAGAATAGAACCAGACCAGTCTACTCCCTACAGTACAGAATAGAACCAGACAAGTCTACTCCCTACAGTACAGAATAGAACCAGACCAGTCTACTCCCTACAGTACAGAATAGAACCAGACCAGTCTACTCCCTACAGTACAGAATAGAACCAGACCAGTCTACTCCCTGCAGTACAGAATAGAACCAGACCAGTCTACTCCCTACAGTACAGAATAGAACCAGACCAGTCTACTCCCTACAGTACAGAATAGAACCAGACCAGTCTACTCCCTACTGTACAGAATAGAACCAGACCAGTCTACTCCCTACAGTACAGAATAGAACCAGACCAGTCTACTCCCTACAGTACAGAATAGAACCAGACCAGTCTACTCCCTACAGTACAGAATAGAACCAGACCGGTCCACTCCCTACAATACAGAATAGAACCAGACCAGTCTACTCCCTACAGTACATAATAGAACCAGACCAGTCTACTCCCTACAGTACAGAATAGAACCAGACCGGTCTACTCCCTACAGTACAGAATAGAACCAGACCGGTCCACTCCCTACAGTACAGAATAGAACCAGACCGGTCCACTCCCTACAGTACAGAATAGAACCAGACCAGTCTACTCCCTACAGTACAGAATAGAACCAGACCAGTCTACTCCCTACAGTACAGAATAGAACCAGACCAGTCTACTCCCTACAGTACAGAATAGAACCAGACCGGTCTACTCCCTACAGTACAGAATAGAACCAGACCAGTCTACTCCCTACAGTACAGAACAGAACCAGACCGGTCCACTCCCTACAGTATAGAATAGAACCAGACCAGTCTACTCCCTAGAGTACAGAATAGAACCAGACCAGTCCACTCCCTACAGTACAGAATAGAACCAGACCGGTCTACTCCCTACAGTACAGAATAGAACCAGACCAGTCTACTCCCTACAGTACAGAATAGAACCAGACCAGTCCACTCCCTACAGTACAGAATAGAACCAGACCGGTCTACTCCCTACAGTACAGAATAGAACCAGACCGGTCCACTCCCAACAGTGCAGAATAGAACCAGACCAGTCCACTCCCTACAGTGCAGAATAGAACCAGACCAGTCTACTCCCTACAGTACAGAATAGAACCAGACCAGTCTACTCCCTACAGTACAGAATAGAACCAGACCAGTCTACTCCCTACAGTACAGAATAGAACCAGACCAGTCTACTCCCTACAGTACAGAATAGAACCAGACCAGTCTACTCCCTACAGTACAGAATAGAACCAGACCAGTCTACTCCCTACAGTACAGAATAGAACCAGACCAGTCTACTCCCTACAGTACAGAATAGAACCAGACCGGTCTACTCCCTACAGTACAGAATAGAACCAGACCGGTCCACTCCCTACAGTACAGAATAGAACCAGACCAGTCTACTCCCTAGAGTACAGAATAGAACCAGACCAGTCTACTCCCTACAGTACAGAATAGAACCAGACCAGTCTACTCCCTACAGTACAGAATAGAACCAGACCAGTCTACTCCCTACAGTACAGAATAGAACCAGACCGGTCTACTCCCTACAGTACAGAATAGAACCAGATCAGTCTACTCCCTACAGTACAGAATAGAACCAGACCAGTCTACTCCCTACAGTACAGAATAGAACCAGACCAGTCTACTCCCTACAGTACAAAATAGAACCAGACCAGTCTACTCCCTACAGTACAGAACAGAACCAGACCAGTCTACTCCCTACAGTACAGAATAGAACCAGACCAGTCTACTCCCTACAGTACAGAATAGAACCAGACCAGTCTACTCCCTACAGTACAGAATAGAACCAGACCGGTCTACTCCCTACAGTACAGAATAGAACCAGACAGGTCCACTCCCTACAGTACAGAATAGAACCAGACCAGTCTACTCCCTACAGTACAGAATAGAACCAGACCGGTCTACTCCCTACAGTACAGAATAGAACCAGACAGGTCCACTCCCTACAGTACAGAATAGAACCAGACCAGTCTACTCCCTACAGTACAGAATAGAACCAGACCAGTCTACTCCCTGCAGTACAGAATAGAACCAGACCGGTCTACTCCCTACAGTACAGAATAGAACCTGACCGGTCTACTCCCTACAGTACAGAATAGAACCAGACCGGTCTACTCCCTAAAGTACAGAATAGAACCAGACCGATCTACTCCCTACAGTACAGAATAGAACCAGACCGGTCTACTCCCTGCAGTACAGAATAGAACCAGACCAGTCTACTCCCTGCAGTACAGAATAGAACCAGACCGGTCTACTCCCTACAGTACAGAATAGAACCAGACCGGTCTACTCCCTACAGTGCAGAATAGAACCAGACCAGTCTACTCCCTACAGTACAGAATAGAACCAGACCGGTCTACTCCCTGCAGTACAGAATAGAACCAGACCGGTCTACTCCCTACAGTACAGAATAGAACCAGACCGGTCTACTCCCTACAGTGCAGAATAGAACCAGACCAGTCTACTCCCTACAGTACAGAATAGAACCAGACCGGTCCACTCCCTACAGTACAGAATAGAACCAGACCGGTCCACTCCCTACAGTACAGAATAGAACCAGACCGGTCCACTCCCTACAGTACAGAATAGAACCAGACCGGTCTACTCCCTACAGTACAGAATAGAACCAGACCGGTCCACTCCCTACAGTACAGAATAGAACCAGACCGGTCTACTCCCTGCAGTACAGAATAGAACCAGACCGGTCTACTCCCTGCAGTACAGAATAGAACCAGACCGGTCTACTCCCTACAGTACAGAATAGAACCAGACCGGTCTACTCCCTACAGTGCAGAATAGAACCAGACCAGTCTACTCCCTACAGTACAGAATAGAACCAGACCGGTCTACTCCCTACAGTACAGAATAGAACCAGACCAGTCTACTCCCTACAGTACAGAATAGAACCAGACCGGTCTACTCCCTACAGTACAGAATAGAACGAGACCAGTCTACTCCCTACAGTACAGAATAGAACCAGACCAGTCTACTCCCTACAGTACAGAATAGAACCAGACCAGTCTACTCCCTACAGTACAGAATAGAACCAGACCAGTCTACTCCCTGCAGTACAGAATAGAACCAGACCAGTCTACTCCCTACAGTACAGAATAGAACCAGACCGGTCCACTCCCTACAGTACAGAATAGAACCAGACCAGTCCACTCCCTACAGTACATAATAGAACCAGACCAGTCTACTCCCTACAGT
The DNA here is from genome assembly GCF_045679555.1 of Salvelinus alpinus. Taxonomy (NCBI): domain Eukaryota; kingdom Metazoa; phylum Chordata; class Actinopteri; order Salmoniformes; family Salmonidae; genus Salvelinus; species Salvelinus alpinus. The sequence goes on from NC_092086.1 coordinate 28,040,207, forward strand.
ACAGAATATAACCAGACCAGTCTACTCCCTACAGTACAGAATAGAACCAGACCAGTCTACTCCCTACAGTACAGAATAGAACCAGACCGGTCCACTCCCTACAGTACAGAATAGAACCAGACCAGTCTACTCCCTGCAGTACAGAATAGAACCAGACCAGTCTACTCCCTACAGTACAGAATAGAACCAGACCAGTCTACTCCCTACAGTACAGAATAGAACCAGACCAGTCTACTCCCTACAGTACAGAATAGAACCAGACCAGTCTACTCCCTGCAGTACAGAATAGAACCAGACCAGTCTACTCCCTGCAGTACAGAATAGAACCAGACCAGTCTACTCCCTACAGTACAGAATAGAACCAGACCAGTCTACTCCCTACAGTACAGAATAGAACCAGACCAGTCTACTCCCTACTGTACAGAATAGAACCAGACCAGTCTACTCCCTACAGTACAGAATAGAACCAGACCAGTCTACTCCCTACAGTACAGAATAGAACCAGACCAGTCTACTCCCTACAGTACAGAATAGAACCAGACCGGTCCACTCCCTACAATACAGAATAGAACCAGACCAGTCTACTCCCTACAGTACATAATAGAACCAGACCAGTCTACTCCCTACAGTACAGAATAGAACCAGACCGGTCCACTCCCTACAGTACAGAATAGAACCAGACCAGTCTACTCCCTGCAGTACAGAATAGAACCAGACCGGTCTACTCCCTACAGTACAGAATAGAACCAGACCGGTCTACTCCCTACAGTGCAGAATAGAACCAGACCAGTCTACTCCCTACAGTACAGAATAGAACCAGACCAGTCTACTCCCTACAGTACAGAATAGAACCAGACCGGTCTACTCCCTACAGTACAGAATAGAACCAGACCAGTCTACTCCCTACAGTACAGAACAGAACCAGACCGGTCCACTCCCTACAGTATAGAATAGAACCAGACCAGTCTACTCCCTAGAGTACAGAATAGAACCAGACCAGTCCACTCCCTACAGTACAGAATAGAACCAGACCAGTCTACTCCCTGCAGTACAGAATAGAACCAGACCAGTCTACTCCCTACAGTACAGAATAGAACCAGACCGGTCCACTCCCTACAGTACAGAATAGAACCAGACCGGTCCACTCCCTACAGTACAGAATAGAACCAGACCGGTCCACTCCCAACAGTACAGAATAGAACCAGACCGGTCCACTCCCTACAGTACAGAATAGAACCAGACCGGTCTACTCCCTGCAGTACAGAATAGAACCAGACCGGTCTACTCCCTGCAGTACAGAATAGAACCAGACCGGTCTACTCCCTACAGTACAGAATAGAACCAGACCGGTCTACTCCCTACAGTGCAGAATAGAACCAGACCAGTCTACTCCCTACAGTACAGAATAGAACCAGACCAGTCTACTCCCTACAGTACAGAATAGAACCAGACCAGTCTACTCCCTACAGTACAGAATAGAACCAGACCAGTCTACTCCCTACAGTACAGAATAGAACCAGACCAGTCTACTCCCTACAGTACAGAATAGAACCAGACCGGTCTACTCCCTACAGTACAGAATAGAACGAGACCAGTCTACTCCCTACAGTACAGAATAGAACCAGACCAGTCTACTCCCTACAGTACAGAATAGAACCAGACCAGTCTACTCCCTACAGTACAGAATAGAACCAGACCAGTCTACTCCCTGCAGTACAGAATAGAACCAGACCAGTCTACTCCCTACAGTACAGAATAGAACCAGACCGGTCCACTCCCTACAGTACAGAATAGAACCAGACCAGTCCACTCCCTACAGTACATAATAGAACCAGACCAGTCTACTCCCTACAGTACAGAATAGAACCAGACCAGTCTACTCCCTACAGTACAGAATAGAACCAGACCAGTCTACTCCCTACAGTACAGAATAGAACCAGACCGGTCCACTCCCTACAGTACAGAATAGAACCAGACCAGTCTACTCCCTGCAGTACAGAATAGAACCAGACCAGTCTACTCCCTACAGTACAGAATAGAACCAGACCAGTCTACTCCCTACAGTACAGAATAGAACCAGACCAGTCTACTCCCTACAGTACAGAATAGAACCAGACCAGTCTACTCCCTACAGTACAGAATAGAACCAGACCAGTCTACTCCCTGCAGTACAGAATAGAACCAGACCAGTCTACTCCCTACAGTACAGAATAGAACCAGACCAGTCTACTCCCTACAGTACAGAATAGAACCAGACCAGTCTACTCCCTACTGTACAGAATAGAACCAGACCAGTCTACTCCCTACAGTACAGAATAGAACCAGACCAGTCTACTCCCTACAGTACAGAATAGAACCAGACCAGTCTACTCCCTACAGTACAGAATAGAACCAGACCGGTCCACTCCCTACAATACAGAATAGAACCAGACCAGTCTACTCCCTACAGTACATAATAGAACCAGACCAGTCTACTCCCTGCAGTACAGAATAGAACCAGACCAGTCTACTCCCTACAGTACAGAATAGAACCAGACCGGTCCACTCCCTACAGTACAGAATAGAACCAGACCAGTCTACTCCCTGCAGTACAGAATAGAACCAGACCAGTCTACTCCCTACAGTACAGAATAGAACCAGACCAGTCTACTCCCTACAGTACAGAATAGAACCAGACCAGTCTACTCCCTACAGTACAGAATAGAACCAGACCAGTCTACTCCCTACAGTACAGAATAGAACCAGACCAGTCTACTCCCTGCAGTACAGAATAGAACCAGACCAGTCTACTCCCTACAGTACAGAATAGAACCAGACCAGTCTACTCCCTACAGTACAGAATAGAACCAGACCAGTCTACTCCCTACTGTACAGAATAGAACCAGACCAGTCTACTCCCTACAGTACAGAATAGAACCAGACCAGTCTACTCCCTACAGTACAGAATAGAACCAGACCAGTCTACTCCCTACAGTACAGAATAGAACCAGACCGGTCCACTCCCTACAATACAGAATAGAACCAGACCAGTCTACTCCCTACAGTACATAATAGAACCAGACCAGTCTACTCCCTACAGTACAGAATAGAACCAGACCGGTCCACTCCCTACAGTACAGAATAGAACCAGACCAGTCTACTCCCTGCAGTACAGAATAGAACCAGACCGGTCTACTCCCTACAGTACAGAATAGAACCAGACCGGTCTACTCCCTACAGTGCAGAATAGAACCAGACCAGTCTACTCCCTACAGTACAGAATAGAACCAGACCAGTCTACTCCCTACAGTACAGAATAGAACCAGACCGGTCTACTCCCTACAGTACAGAATAGAACCAGACCAGTCTACTCCCTACAGTACAGAACAGAACCAGACCGGTCCACTCCCTACAGTATAGAATAGAACCAGACCAGTCTACTCCCTAGAGTACAGAATAGAACCAGACCAGTCCACTCCCTACAGTACAGAATAGAACCAGACCAGTCTACTCCCTGCAGTACAGAATAGAACCAGACCAGTCTACTCCCTGCAGTACAGAATAGAACCAGACCAGTCTACTCCCTACAGTACAGAATAGAACCAGACCGGTCCACTCCCAACAGTACAGAATAGAACCAGACCGGTCCACTCCCTACAGTACAGAATAGAACCAGACCGGTCTACTCCCTGCAGTACAGAATAGAACCAGACCAGTCTACTCCCTACAGTACAGAATAGAACCAGACCAGTCTACTCCCTACAGTACAGAATAGAACCAGACCGGTCTACTCCCTACAGTACAGAATAGAACCAGACCAGTCTACTCCCTACAGTACAGAACAGAACCAGACCGGTCCACTCCCTACAGTATAGAATAGAACCAGACCAGTCTACTCCCTAGAGTACAGAATAGAACCAGACCAGTCCACTCCCTACAGTACAGAATAGAACCAGACCAGTCTACTCCCTGCAGTACAGAATAGAACCAGACCAGTCTACTCCCTGCAGTACAGAATAGAACCAGACCAGTCTACTCCCTACAGTACAGAATAGAACCAGACCGGTCCACTCCCAACAGTACAGAATAGAACCAGACCGGTCCACTCCCTACAGTACAGAATAGAACCAGACCGGTCTACTCCCTGCAGTACAGAATAGAACCAGACCGGTCTACTCCCTGCAGTACAGAATAGAACCAGACCGGTCTACTCCCTACAGTACAGAATAGAACCAGACCGGTCTACTCCCTACAGTGCAGAATAGAACCAGACCAGTCTACTCCCTACAGTACAGAATATAACCAGACCAGTCTACTCCCTACAGTACAGAATAGAACCAGACCAGTCTACTCCCTACAGTACAGAATAGAACCAGACCAGTCTACTCCCTACAGTACAGAATAGAACCAGACCAGTCTACTCCCTACAGTACAGAATAGAACCAGACCGGTCTACTCCCTACAGTACAGAATAGAACGAGACCAGTCTACTCCCTACAGTACAGAATAGAACCAGACCAGTCTACTCCCTACAGTACAGAATAGAACCAGACCAGTCTACTCCCTACAGTACAGAATAGAACCAGACCAGTCTACTCCCTGCAGTACAGAATAGAACCAGACCAGTCTACTCCCTACAGTACAGAATAGAACCAGACCGGTCCACTCCCTACAGTACAGAATAGAACCAGACCAGTCCACTCCCTACAGTACATAATAGAACCAGACCAGTCTACTCCCTACAGTACAGAATAGAACCAGACCAGTCTACTCCCTACAGTACAGAATAGAACCAGACCAGTCTACTCCCTACAGTACAGAATAGAACCAGACCGGTCCACTCCCTACAGTACAGAATAGAACCAGACCAGTCTACTCCCTGCAGTACAGAATAGAACCAGACCAGTCTACTCCCTACAGTACAGAATAGAACCAGACCAGTCTACTCCCTACAGTACAGAATAGAACCAGACCAGTCTACTCCCTACAGTACAGAATAGAACCAGACCAGTCTACTCCCTACAGTACAGAATAGAACCAGACCAGTCTACTCCCTGCAGTACAGAATAGAACCAGACCAGTCTACTCCCTACAGTACAGAATAGAACCAGACCAGTCTACTCCCTACAGTACAGAATAGAACCAGACCAGTCTACTCCCTACAGTACAGAATAGAACCAGACCAGTCTACTCCCTACAGTACAGAATAGAACCAGACCAGTCTACTCCCTACAGTACAGAATAGAACCAGACCAGTCTACTCCCTACAGTACAGAATAGAACCAGACCGGTCCACTCCCTACAATACAGAATAGAACCAGACCAGTCTACTCCCTACAGTACATAATAGAACCAGACCAGTCTACTCCCTGCAGTACAGAATAGAACCAGACCAGTCTACTCCCTACAGTACAGAATAGAACCAGACCGGTCCACTCCCTACAGTACAGAATAGAACCAGACCAGTCCACTCCCTACAGTACATAATAGAACCAGACCAGTCTACTCCCTACAGTACAGAATAGAACCAGACCAGTCTACTCCCTACAGTACAGAATAGAACCAGACCAGTCTACTCCCTACAGTACAGAATAGAACCAGACCGGTCCACTCCCTACAGTACAGAATAGAACCAGACCAGTCCACTCCCTGCAGTACAGAATAGAACCAGACCAGTCCACTCCCTACAGTACAGAATAGAACCAGACCAGTCTACTCCCTACAGTACAGAATAGAACCAGACCAGTCTACTCCCTACAGTACAGAATAGAACCAGACCAGTCTACTCCCTACAGTACAGAATAGAACCAGACCAGTCTACTCCCTGCAGTACAGAATAGAACCAGACCAGTCTACTCCCTACAGTACAGAATAGAACCAGACCAGTCTACTCCCTACAGTACAGAATAGAACCAGACCAGTCTACTCCCTACTGTACAGAATAGAACCAGACCAGTCTACTCCCTACAGTACAGAATAGAACCAGACCAGTCTACTCCCTACAGTACAGAATAGAACCAGACCAGTCTACTCCCTACAGTACAGAATAGAACCAGACCGGTCCACTCCCTACAATACAGAATAGAACCAGACCAGTCTACTCCCTACAGTACATAATAGAACCAGACCAGTCTACTCCCTACAGTACAGAATAGAACCAGACCGGTCCACTCCCTACAGTACAGAATAGAACCAGACCGGTCCACTCCCTACAGTACAGAATAGAACCAGACCGGTCCACTCCCTACAGTACAGAATAGAACCAGACCAGTCTACTCCCTACAGTACAGAATAGAACCAGACCGGTCCACTCCCAACAGTGCAGAATAGAACCAGACCAGTCCACTCCCTACAGTACAGAATAGAACCAGACCAGTCTACTCCCTACAGTACAGAATAGAACCAGACCAGTCTACTCCCTACAGTACAGAATAGAACCAGACCAGTCTACTCCCTACAGTACAGAATAGAACCAGACCAGTCTACTCCCTACAGTACAGAATAGAACCAGACCAGTCTACTCCCTACAGTACAGAATAGAACCAGACCAGTCTACTCCCTACAGTACAGAATAGAACCAGACCAGTCTACTCCCTACAGTACAGAATAGAACCAGACCGGTCCACTCCCTACAGTACAGAATAGAACCAGACCAGTCTACTCCCTACAGTACAGAATAGAACCAGACCAGTCTACTCCCTACAGTACAGAATAGAACCAGACCAGTCTACTCCCTACAGTACAGAATAGAACCAGACCAGTCTACTCCCTACAGTACAGAATAGAACCAGACCAGTCTACTCCCTGCAGTACAGAATAGAACCAGACCAGTCTACTCCCTACAGTACAGAATAGAACCAGACCAGTCTACTCCCTACAGTACAGAATAGAACCAGACCAGTCTACTCCCTACAGTACAGAATAGAACCAGACCGGTCCACTCCCTACAGTACAGAATAGAACCAGACCAGTCTACTCCCTAGAGTACAGAATAGAACCAGACCAGTCTACTCCCTACAGTACAGAATAGAACCAGACCAGTCTACTCCCTACAGTACAGAATAGAACCAGACCAGTCTACTCCCTACAGTACAGAATAGAACCAGACCGGTCTACTCCCTACAGTACAGAATAGAACCAGATCAGTCTACTCCCTACAGTACAGAATAGAACCAGACCAGTCTACTCCCTACAGTACAGAATAGAACCAGACCAGTCTACTCCCTACAGTACAGAATAGAACCAGACCAGTCTACTCCCTACAGTACAGAACAGAACCAGACCAGTCTACTCCCTACAGTACAGAATAGAACCAGACCAGTCTACTCCCTACAGTACAGAATAGAACCAGACCAGTCTACTCCCTACAGTACAGAATAGAACCAGACCGGTCTACTCCCTACAGTACAGAATAGAACCAGACAGGTCCACTGCCTACAGTACAGAATAGAACCAGACCAGTCTACTCCCTACAGTACAGAATAGAACCAGACCGGTCTACTCCCTACAGTACAGAAATGAACCAGACAGGTCCACTCCCTACAGTACAGAATAGAACCAGACCAGTCTACTCCCTACAGTACAGAATAGAACCAGACCAGTCCACTCCCTACAGTACAGAATAGAACCAGACCGGTCCACTCCCTAGAGTACAGAATAGAACCAGACCAGTCTACTCCCTACAGTACAGAATAGAACCAGACCAGTCTACTCCCTACAGTTCCCAACAGAACCAGACCGGTCCACTCCCTACAGTACATAATAGAACCAGACCAGTCTACTCCCTACAGTACAGAATAGAACCAGACCAGTCTACTCCCTACAGTACAGAATAGAACCAGACCAGTCTACTCCCTACAGTACAGAATAGAACCAGACCAGTCTACTCCCTACAGTACAGAATAGAACCAGACCGGTCTACTCCCCAGACCAGTCTACTCCCTACAGTACAGAATAGAACCAGACCAGTCCACTCCCTACAGTACAGAATAGAACCAGACCGGTTTACTCCCTAGAGTACAGAATAGAACCAGACCAGTCTACTCCCTACAGTACAGAATAGAACCAGACCAGTCTACTCCCTACAGTTCCCAACAGAACCAGACCGGTCCACTCCCTACAGTACATAATAGAACCAGACCAGTCTACTCCCTACAGTACAGAATAGAACCAGACCAGTCTACTCCCTACAGTACAGAATAGAACCAGACCAGTCTACTCCCTACAGTACAGAATAGAACCAGACCAGTCTACTCCCTACAGTACAGAATAGAACCAGACCGGTCTACTCCCCAGACCAGTCTACTCCCTACAGTACAGAATAGAACCAGACCGGTCCACTCCCTACAGTACAGAATAGAACCAGACCAGTCTACTCCCTGCAGTACAGAATAGAACCAGACCAGTCTACTCCCTACAGTACAGAATAGAACCAGACCAGTCTACTCCCTACAGTACAGAATAGAACCAGACCAGTCTACTCCCTACTGTACAGAATAGAACCAGACCAGTCTACTCCCTACAGTACAGAATAGAACCAGACCAGTCTACTCCCTACAGTACAGAATAGAACCAGACCAGTCTACTCCCTACAGTACAGAATAGAACCAGACCGGTCCACTCCCTACAATACAGAATAGAACCAGACCAGTCTACTCCCTACAGTACATAATAGAACCAGACCAGTCTACTCCCTACAGTACAGAATAGAACCAGACCGGTCCACTCCCTACAGTACAGAATAGAACCAGACCGGTCCACTCCCTACAGTACAGAATAGAACCAGACCGGTCCACTCCCTACAGTACAGAATAGAACCAGACCAGTCTACTCCCTACAGTACAGAATAGAACCAGACCGGTCCACTCCCAACAGTGCAGAATAGAACCAGACCAGTCCACTCCCTACAGTACAGAATAGAACCAGACCAGTCTACTCCCTACAGTACAGAATAGAACCAGACCAGTCTACTCCCTACAGTACAGAATAGAACCAGACCAGTCTACTCCCTACAGTACAGAATAGAACCAGACCAGTCTACTCCCTACAGTACAGAATAGAACCAGACCAGTCTACTCCCTACAGTACAGAACAGAACCAGACCAGTCTACTCCCTACAGTACAGAATAGAACCAGACCAGTCTACTCCCTACAGTACAGAATAGAACCAGACCGGTCCACTCCCTACAGTACAGAATAGAACCAGACCAGTCTACTCCCTAGAGTACAGAATAGAACCAGACCAGTCTACTCCCTACAGTACAGAATAGAACCAGACCAGTCTACTCCCTACAGTACAGAATAGAACCAGACCAGTCTACTCCCTACAGTACAGAATAGAACCAGACCGGTCTACTCCCTACAGTACAGAATAGAACCAGATCAGTCTACTCCCTACAGTACAGAATAGAACCAGACCAGTCTACTCCCTACAGTACAGAATAGAACCAGACCAGTCTACTCCCTACAGTACAGAATAGAACCAGACCAGTCTACTCCCTACAGTACAGAACAGAACCAGACCAGTCTACTCCCTACAGTACAGAATAGAACCAGACCAGTCTACTCCCTACAGTACAGAATAGAACCAGAACAGTCTACTCCCTACAGTACAGAATAGAACCAGACCGGTCTACTCCCTACAGTACAGAATAGAACCAGACAGGTCCACTGCCTACAGTACAGAATAGAACCAGACCAGTCTACTCCCTACAGTACAGAATAGAACCAGACCGGTCTACTCCCTACAGTACAGAAATGAACCAGACAGGTCCACTCCCTACAGTACAGAATAGAACCAGACCAGTCTACTCCCTACAGTACAGAATAGAACCAGACCAGTCTACTCCCTACAGTACAGAATAGAACCAGACCAGTCCACTCCCTACAGTACAGAATAGAACCAGACCGGTCCACTCCCTAGAGTACAGAATAGAACCAGACCAGTCTACTCCCTACAGTACAGAATAGAACCAGACCAGTCTACTCCCTACAGTTCCCAACAGAACCAGACCGGTCCACTCCCTACAGTACATAATAGAACCAGACCAGTCTACTCCCTACAGTACAGAATAGAACCAGACCGGTCCACTCCCTACAATACAGAATAGAACCAGACCAGTCTACTCCCTACAGTACATAATAGAACCAGACCAGTCTACTCCCTACAGTACAGAATAGAACCAGACCGGTCCACTCCCTACAGTACAGAATAGAACCAGACCGGTCCACTCCCTACAGTACAGAATAGAACCAGACCGGTCCACTCCCTACAGTACAGAATAGAACCAGACCGGTCTACTCCCTACAGTACAGAATAGAACCAGACCAGTCTACTCCCTACAGTACAGAATAGAACCAGACCAGTCTACTCCCTACAGTACAGAATAGAACCAGACCGGTCTACTCCCTACAGTACAGAATAGAACCAGACCAGTCTACTCCCTACAGTACAGAACAGAACCAGACCGGTCCACTCCCTACAGTATAGAATAGAACCAGACCAGTCTACTCCCTAGAGTACAGAATAGAACCAGACCAGTCCACTCCCTACAGTACAGAATAGAACCAGACCGGTCTACTCCCTACAGTACAGAATAGAACCAGACCAGTCTACTCCCTACAGTACAGAATAGAACCAGACCAGTCCACTCCCTACAGTACAGAATAGAACCAGACCAGTCTACTCCCTACAGTACAGAATAGAACCAGACCGGTCCACTCCCAACAGTGCAGAATAGAACCAGACCAGTCCACTCCCTACAGTACAGAATAGAACCAGACCAGTCTACTCCCTACAGTACAGAATAGAACCAGACCAGTCTACTCCCTACAGTACAGAATAGAACCAGACCAGTCTACTCCCTACAGTACAGAATAGAACCAGACCAGTCTACTCCCTACAGTACAGAATAGAACCAGACCAGTCTACTCCCTACAGTACAGAATAGAACCAGACCAGTCTACTCCCTACAGTACAGAATAGAACCAGACCGGTCCACTCCCTACAGTACAGAATAGAACCAGACCAGTCTACTCCCTAGAGTACAGAATAGAACCAGACCAGTCTACTCCCTACAGTACAGAATAGAACCAGACCAGTCTACTCCCTACAGTACAGAATAGAACCAGACCAGTCTACTCCCTACAGTACAGAATAGAACCAGACCGGTCTACTCCCTACAGTACAGAATAGAACCAGATCAGTCTACTCCCTACAGTACAGAATAGAACCAGACCAGTCTACTCCCTACAGTACAGAATAGAACCAGACCAGTCTACTCCCTACAGTACAGAATAGAACCAGACCAGTCTACTCCCTACAGTACAGAACAGAACCAGACCAGTCTACTCCCTACAGTACAGAATAGAACCAGACCAGTCTACTCCCTACAGTACAGAATAGAACCAGACCAGTCTACTCCCTACAGTACAGAATAGAACCAGACCGGTCTACTCCCTACAGTACAGAATAGAACCAGACAGGTCCACTGCCTACAGTACAGAATAGAACCAGACCAGTCTACTCCCTACAGTACAGAATAGAACCAGACCGGTCTACTCCCTACAGTACAGAAATGAACCAGACAGGTCCACTCCCTACAGTACAGAATAGAACCAGACCAGTCTACTCCCTACAGTACAGAATAGAACCAGACCAGTCCACTCCCTACAGTACAGAATAGAACCAGACCGGTCCACTCCCTAGAGTACAGAATAGAACCAGACCAGTCTACTCCCTACAGTACAGAATAGAACCAGACCAGTCTACTCCCTACAGTTCCCAACAGAACCAGACCGGTCCACTCCCTACAGTACATAATAGAACCAGACCAGTCTACTCCCTACAGTACAGAATAGAAACAGACCAGTCTACTCCCTACAGTACAGAATAGAACCAGACCAGTCTACTCCCTACAGTACAGAATAGAACCAGACCAGTCTACTCCCTACAGTACAGAATAGAACCAGACCGGTCTACTCCCCAGACCAGTCTACTCCCTACAGTACAGAATAGAACCAGACCAGTCCACTCCCTACAGTACAGAATAGAACCAGACCGGTCCACTCCCTAGAGTACAGAATAGAACCAGACCAGTCTACTCCCTACAGTACAGAATAGAACCAGACCAGTCTACTCCCTACAGTTCCCAACAGAACCAGACCGGTCCACTCCCTACAGTACATAATAGAACCAGACCAGTCTACTCCCTACAGTACAGAATAGAACCAGACCAGTCTACTCCCTACAGTACAGAATAGAACCAGACCAGTCTACTCCCTACAGTACAGAATAGAACCAGACCAGTCTACTCCCTACAGTACAGAATAGAACCAGACCGGTCTACTCCCCAGACCAGTCTACTCCCTACAGTACAGAATAGAACCAGACCGGTCCACTCCCTACAGTACAGAATAGAACCAGACCAGTCTACTCCCTGCAGTACAGAATAGAACCAGACCGGTCTACTCCCTACAGTACAGAATAGAACCAGACCGGTCTACTCCCTACAGTACAGAATAGAACCAGACCGGTCTACTCCCTAAAGTACAGAATAGAACCAGACCGGTCTACTCCCTACAGTACAGAATAGAACCAGACCGGTCCACTCCCTACAGTACAGAATAGAACCAGACCGGTCTACTCCCTGCAGTACAGAATAGAACCAGACCAGTCTACTCCCTGCAGTACAGAATAGAACCAGACCGGTCTACTCCCTACAGTACAGAATAGAACCAGACCGGTCTACTCCCTACAGTGCAGAATAGAACCAGACCAGTCTACTCCCTACAGTACAGAATAGAACCAGACCAGTCTACTCCCTACAGTACAGAATAGAACCAGACCAGTCTACTCCCTACAGTACAGAATAGAACCAGACCGGTCTACTCCCTGCAGTACAGAATAGAACCAGACCAGTCTACTCCCTACAGTACAGAATAGAACCAGACCAGTCTACTCCCTACAGTACAGAATAGAACCAGACCAGTCTACTCCCTACAGTACAGAATAGAACCAGACCAGTCTACTCCCTGCAGTACAGAATAGAACCAGACCAGTCTACTCCCTACAGTACAGAATAGAACCAGACCGGTCCACTCCCTACAGTACAGAATAGAACCAGACCGGTCCACTCCCTACAGTACAGAATAGAACCAGACCAGTCCACTCCCTACAGTACAGAATAGAACCAGACCGGTCTACTCCCTACAGTGCAGAATAGAACCAGACCAGTCTACTCCCTACAGTACAGAATAGAACCAGACCAGTCTACTCCCTACAGTACAGAATAGAACCAGACCAGTCTACTCCCTACAGTACAGAATAGAACCAGACCGGTCTACTCCCTACAGTACAGAATAGAACCAGACCAGTCTACTCCCTACAGTACAGAATAGAACCAGACCAGTCTACTCCCTACAGTACAGAATAGAACCAGACCAGTCTACTCCCTACAGTACAGAATAGAACCAGACCAGTCCACTCCCTACAGTACAGAATAGAACCAGACCAGTCTACTCCCTACAGTAGAGAATAGAACCAGACCAGTCTACTCCCTACAGTAGAGAATAGAACCAGACCGGTCCACTCCCTACAGTACAGAATAGAACCAGACCAGTCTACTCCCTACAGTACAGAATAGAACCAGACCAGTCTACTCCCTACTGTACAGAATAGAACCAGACCAGTCTACTCCCTACAGTACAGAATAGAACCAGACCAGTCTACTCCCTACAGTACAGAATAGAACCAGACCGGTCTACTCCCTACAGTGCAGAATAGAACCAGACCAGTCTACTCCCTACAGTACAGAATAGAACCAGACCGGTCTACTCCCTACAGTACAGAATAGAACCAGACCGGTCTACTCCCTACAGTACAGAATAGAACCAGACCAGTCTACTCCCTACAGTGCAGAATAGAACCAGACCAGTCTACTCCCTACAGTACAGAATAGAACCAGACCGGTCTACTCCCTACAGTACAGAATAGAACCAGACCAGTCTACTCCCTACAGTACAGAATAGAACCAGACCAGTCTACTCCCTACAGTACAGAATAGAACCAGACCAGTCTACTCCCTACAGTACAGAATAGAACCAGACCGGTCTACTCCCTACAGTACAGAATAGAACCAGACCAGTCTACTCCCTACAGTACAGAATAGAACCAGACCAGTCTACTCCCTACAGTACAGAATAGAACCAGACCAGTCTACTCCCTACAGTACAGAACAGAACCAGACCAGTCTACTCCCTACAGTACAGAGTAGAACCAGACCAGTCTACTCCCTACAGTACAGAACAGAACCAGACCGGTCTACTCCCTACAGTACAGAATAGAACCAGACCAGTCTACTCCCTACAGTACAGAATAGAACCAGACCGGTCCACTCCCTACAGTACCGAATAGAACCAGACCAGTCTACTCCCTACAGTACCGAATAGAACCAGACCGGTCTACTCCCTACAGTACAGAATAGAACCAGACCGGTCCACTCCCTACAGTACAGAATAGAACCAGACCAGTCTACTCCCTACAGTACAGAACAGAACCAGACCAGTCTACTCCCTACAGTACAGAATAGAACCAGACCAGTCTACTCCCTACAGTACAGAATAGAACCAGACCGGTCCACTCCCTACAGTACAGAATAGAACCAGACCGGTCCACTCCCTACAGTACAGAATAGAACCAGACCAGTCTACTCCCTACAGTACAGAATAGAACCAGACCAGTCTACTCCCTACAGTACAGAATAGAACCAGACCAGTCTACTCCCTACAGTACAGAATAGAACCAGACCGGTCCACTCCCTACAGTACAGAATAGAACCAGACCGGTCTACTCCCTACAGTACCGAATAGAACCAGACCGGTCTACTCCCTACCGTACCGAATAGAACCAGACCGGTCCACTCCCTACAGTACAGAACAGAACCAGACCGGTCTACTCCCTACTGTACCGAATAGAACCAGACCGGTCCACTCCCTACAGTACAGAACAGAACCAGACCGGTCCACTTCCTACAGTACAGAACAGAACCAGACCGGTTCACTCCCTACAGTACAGAATAGGAACTGTGATTATTGAGCTTAAATGTGTGAGTGTGTGGAATACAGAGTAAAATAGGCCAATTGGGCGCTTTAGAATGTCAAGACCTGACTCAGTCAGCCACGCCCTGTAGGTTTAACATGGCACATTCACTCACACACACAGGCACGCAAGCACACACACACATACATACATACAAGCAGCTGTGGTCACAGCTGTCCTTAAGCAAATGCATAGCAAGAGGTTAGGGCTTTACAAAGGAAACTTTAATCACAAACACCTGTTGGAAAGAGGTGCCCTCATACAGTGTACAGTCACACAAAGCCTTGGTAGTGGGTACTGGGTGCATGGTATTATGGTGTGTGGTCATGAGTGTGTGTGTGTGTGTGTCTGTCTAGGCAGCCCCCTCACACATGGGGATGGAATGACTCAGTAAATAGACAGAGCAGCTGTCCTCCATCAGGAATAGATCTTTCTCTTTCTTTCTTTCTTTCTTTCTGTATCTTCTCCTTTCGTCGTCCTCCATCTCTCTCTCTCTTCAATAATACTATCTTTATCATGTTAACATGTTAGCATTATAATCACAAACCCCAATCAGCTTCACAGCAGCTACACAGCCATGTCTCCATGGTAACCCAGGCAAAACACCAGGCACAGAGTACAAGGAAGTATCTCTGACCAGTTTCATCCAATAACACGAGCCGAAATCTGCCTAGGCAGAGATACTGTAGAATAGACAGATACTCAGCTACAGACCAGTGTGTCAGTCTGTCCCCTTTAAAAACACCAGAGACCCCAGAGTTGCGCCAACTACTGCTCTGAGCTTCTCTTGTTACACACGATCCATCATCATTGAAAGAAATGGGCAAAAGCCAGTGTAATGGAAAACAACAGTTTTACCACAGTTCCTCCACAGAGGAGAGTGCCTGAAATTCAACACCGCCACCGTGTGGTGATAAGCGATACTGCACTGGAAAACCACTTTTGGATACCATCCAGTCCAACCCAAACAGCATTAACGTTATATTTAAGCAGCAAACCAAAGAGCAAAATATTTCTAACATATTCCAAGACGTTATGCAGTGTAACGACAGAGTTCATATTGTTGTGTGTTCTCTATGGATACTGTAGTAAGATGATATAGTAGCCTGCTCTATTGAGAGGGAAGCGACTGGGAGAGCTTAAGGGAGAGCTTTTTTAATAACATGTTTTACATATTTTTATTTATTCTAGGCAAGTCAGTTAAGAACAAATTCTTATTTACAATGACAACCTAGGAACAGTGTGTTAACTGCCTTGTTCAGGGGAAGAATAACAGATTTTTTATCTTGTCACCTTGGGGATTTGATCTAGAAACCTTTCAGTTACTGGCCCAACACTCGAACCACTAGGCTACCTGCCGCCCCAAGGTTAAGGGATGGCTGGAGGCTGTTCAGTAGAGGTCAAGGGATGGCTGGAGGCTGTTCAGTAGAGGTTAAGGGATGGCTGGAGGCTGTTCAGTAGAGGTCAAGGGATGGCTGGAGGCTGTTCAGTAGAGGTCAAGGGATGGCTGGCGGCTGTTCAGTAGAGGTCAAGGGATGGCTGGCGGCTGTTCAGTAGAGGTTAAAGGATGGCTGGAGGCTGTTCAGTAGAGGTTAGGGGATGGCTGGAGGTTGTTCAGTAGAGGTTAGGGGATGGCTGGAGGCTGTTCATTAGAGGTTAGGGGATGGCTGGAGGCTGTTCATTAGAGGTTAGGGGATGGCTGGAGGCTGTTCAGTAGAGGTTAGGGGATGGCTGGAGGTTGTTCAGTAGAGGTTAGGGGATGGCTGGAGGCTGTTCAGTAGAGGTTAGGGGATGGCTGGAGGCTGTTCTTTAGAGGTTAGGGGATGGCTGGAGGCTGTTCGTTAGAGGTTAGTGGATGGCTGGAGGTTGTTCATTAGAGGTTAGGGGATGGCTGGAGGCTGTTCATTAGAGGTTAGGGGATGGCTGGAGGTTGTTCATTCGAGGTTAGGGGATGGCTGGCGGCTGTTCATTAGAGGTTAGGGGATGGCTGGAGGCTGTTCAGTAGAGGTTAGGGGATGGCTGGAGGCTGTTCATTAGAGGTTAGGGGATGGCTGGAGGCTGTTCATTAGAGGTTAGGGGATGGCTGGAGGCTGTTCATTAGAGGTTAGGGGATGGCTGGAGGTTGTTCATTAGAGGTTAGGGGATGGCTGGAGGCTGTTCAGTAGAGGTTAGGGGATGGCTGGAGGCTGTTCATTAGAGGTTAGGGGATGGCTGGAGGTTTTTCATTAGAGGTTAGGGGATGGCTGGAGGCTGTTCATTAGAGGTTAGGGGATGGCTGGAGGCTGTTCATTAGAGGTTAGGGGGTGGCTGGAGGTTGTTCATTAGAGGTTAGGGGATGGCTGGAGGCTGTTCGTTAGAGGTTAGGGGATGGCTGGAGGCTGTTCATTAGAGGTTAGGGGATGGCTGGAGGCTGTTCAGTAGAGGTTAGGGGATGGCTGGAGGTTGTTCATTAGAGGTTAGGGGATGGCTGGAGGCTGTTCATTAGAGGTTAGGGGATGGCTGGAGGCTGTTCAGTAGAGGTTAGGGGATGGCTGGAGGCTGTTCATTAGAGGTTAGGGGATGGCTGGAGGCTGTTCAGTATGTTAGTTGTGTGTCTTAGAACGGTCTCAGTCAGGTCACTGTGTGAGTGTCACAGTTATTAACTGTTCGTCAGCTGTTATCACCATGCTGAATACAGCATCTGCTGTATATGTCCCTCTATAGTGACAGTTATCAGCTGTTATCATCATGCTGAATACAGCATCTGCTGTATATGTCCCTCTATAGTGACAGTTATCAGCTGTTATCATCATGCTCAATACAGCATCTGCTGTACATGTCCCTCTATAGTGACAGTTATCAGCTGTTTAAGACTAAGTATGTGCTTTTCTCCTAGAAAAATGACAAATCACTCCGACAAACTAAGGAAGCAAACTTTAAAGTGTGTCATATTCCACTGTATTCAGGCCAGGCAACAAGTCCATTTACACAGTGGTTTGATAAGATACTATCATTCAGCAGAGTATACAGTCATTTGAGATTGAAGGTGCTGGTTGTGATCCCTGATGTGTGCGGTCAAAACACAGTGTGACCAGACAGTGGAGGGTCAGATAGCATACACTGTGTGCCAGTACACACTTGTGGATGTAATCGTGTACACATACACATGATCACACGCACACATGCGCGTATACACACACACAAACACACACACACTCCTGCAGAAGCCATTACAGCTCCCTGAAGGAAGCACCTGGAAACGGGGGCCTCGTTGGTGATCTCACCCTGGTCCAGGCTTCATCCCAAATGGCACCATATTCCCAATATAGTGCACTACTTTGGACCAGGGCCCATAGGGCACTATATAGGAAATAGGGTGCCATTTGGGACGCTATCCCCAGACTTTAAACAGTAGGTGCTACAGGACAAGGAAGGGCACTTGTGTTGTCTGCCCTACAGTTACAGCCATTCTCTGTTTTCCACTCCAGCATTTAGAGTTTTTACAATACTCCACAAACACTCACAAAAGCACCATTAAGGGGCGGACGGTGTTTCTTCACGGATGATTTTAACATACACGTACACACACATCCACATACACGCATTCACAGACAAACTGAAGCCTAATGCGTTCTCTATGGACACCGATGACAGATGCACTCTATGAGGAAAATCACATCAACTTCAGGAATCAGAACTATTTGGAAAAAGTGAGAATAGTGTGGAAAAACCTTCCCCCTGCCAATAGAGAGTATCTCTACCCACACTGACGGTCGCTCGCCACCGGAGCCACGGGGGACAAAAGTAGTACTGTTCAAACATCACTTTTCCTGTTTTCACACAACAGACGAACATGAGAGGAGGACTGCAGACCTACAGATGGAAATTAGCTTCATTGCGAGCTTTAACAAATTTACATTGACGTGAACACTGAACTGTTGATTCGTGTGCACTGTCCCTGTCAAGCTAATTCAATGAACCAATAGATAACTGAGTAAGTAAGTCACCCAGAGAAAGAGAAAGAATCAAGGAGCCGTACAGCTCTGTCCCACTTTCCTGGCTGTCACCCAGATTAGATGACTCTGTGCCGGTCAGTCTCACACATGAAATCCTAGCTACTGTAACTCATCGACCAGACAGCCAGAGAGAGAGAGACAAAGAGACAGACAGACACATGGCAAAGGACAGATCCTAAAACCCTCTACGCTGTATCTGCAAACTGCAGCTTAGCTAAAGCCTTAAAACCAGAAAATACAGAGAGGAAAATACCCAAACTCTGGGTGTTTCAATAGATAGTTCGCTGAAGAGCTGAAAAGTACTATTCCCCTGTGATGAGAGTCCAGTTTGGCTGAGTTCCTGTGTCTTACCTGAGAATTTGTCCCCCTCCATATCCAGATCACTCCCTCCACAGCCTCATGAAGTGTCTGCTTTTTCCTCTCTCCTTCTGGACTTCCCCTTCCCCCCCCCTTGCTAGCTCGCTCACGCCCTCTCTTCCTCTCTTTTCCTCTCCCCCAGTCTTTCCCTCCCTCCCTCCCCCCTGCCTCTCTCTCTCTCTCTCTCTCTCTCTCTCTCTCTCTCTCTCTCTCTCTCTCTCTCTCTCTCTCTCTCTCTCTCTCTCTCTCTCTCTCTCTCTCTCTCTCTCTCTCTCTCTCTCTCTCTCTCTCTCTCTCTCTCTCTCTCTCTCTCTCTCTCTCTCTCTCTCTCTCTCTCTCTCTCTCTCTCTCTCTCTCTCTCTCTCTCTCTCTCTCTCTCTCTCTCTCTCTCTCTCTCTCTCTCTCTCTCTCTCTCTCTCTCTCTCTCTCTCTCTCTCTCTCTCTCTCTCTCTCTCTCTCTACTGTTAGATTTTTCAGTCTGTTCTGCTAATGAATGCGTCCAGAATTACGGCATGCCCATGTGCTGATCATATGGAGCTCTTGTTATTCTTTCTTTTCATTCCCACCCTCCATTCCCCCTCTTCTTCTCTCTCCCCCACTCACTCTCTATCTCTCTCTCTCTATCTCTCTGTTTCTGTCTTTCTTTCCTTCTTTCTCTGCCTTGCCATAAGACTGTAGCAGCATTGTATCTTGGAAACAGAAACCCTGAATGACCATGTGATGTGAGCTCCTTAGAGTTAGCCTAAAATAACCCTCTCCTCTCCATGGCCCCAATAACCCACTGTCTGATAGACCTGTCTGTACAGCAACAGAGACCATAGAGTCTTGGCATGTCTATCTATGCAGAGATAGGATATGGGTTTTATAAACTGGGTGGTTCGAGCCCTGAAAGCTTATTGGCTGACAGACGTGGTATATTAGACCGTATACCACGGGTATGACAAAACGTTTATTTTTACTTCTCTAATTAAGTTGGTAACCAGTTTATGATAGCAATAAGGCACCTCAGGGGTTTGTGGTATATGCTCAATATACCACGGCTAAGGTTTGTATACAGGCACTCCGCGTTGCGTCGTGCATAAGAGCAGCTCTTAGCCGTGGTATATTTGCCATATACCACACCCCCTCTGACCTTATTGCTTAAGTATGCTGTATCACTACTGTACAATGGAAAAACTATATGAAACAGAAGCGGGGTAGTCTCTCTCTCTCTCTCTCTCTCTCTCTCTCTCTCTATATAAAAGGTGCTTGACATCCATCCACCTCTTTGTTCAGGAAACACAGGTGAACCCTAACCTTTGGCACGTCCCTCACACTTGCCTGGGGGTCATTTGGCGAGTGGCAGTGTGTGTGTGTGAGAGGGAGAGATCAAACACACCCAGGCGTAAAATAAAACAACTATCAGGCTGCAGTGTTGCCCAATGCAACCCCCACCTTCCAAAATGCAGCAAGGAGTGAGTGTGGGGGGTGTAGTCAGGGTCACTTAGGCCAGGGCTCTCTAAGGCATTGCGCAACAAGAGAGGACAGTGGACCAGAGTTTGGGCCGAAGTGCCTATCAAAACACAATAGTAATCTGAATCACAGATCAACTAGCAGCTTCACAATGAATGGCTGATATAGTTACTGAACTACATGATCTAGATCACAGGCTGTCCCAAATAGCACCTTGTTTCCTATGTACACTAGTGCCTTACTTTTGACCAGGGCCAATAGGTAAAAAGGCGCCATTTGGGACACAGGCACAGTGAACACAATGGAGTGAGCCATGCTAGTAACACAGTGTGACTGCTTCTTCCTCTATAGAGATCAGTCTCCTGACTACTAACTGAACACAATCACCCAGAGGGCATGGCCATGGACAATACAGCCACTGTCAGAGACACTATTCAAACACTACAGATAGACTTCTACCAGTCCTGTGTGTGTCTGTCTGTCTGTGTCTGTCTGTGTGTGTTTGTGTGTGTGTGCATTGGTGTGTTTGGTTTTACTATCCTTGTGGGGACCAGAAGACCTCACAAGAATAGTTAAACAAGGACATTTTGCCGGTCCCCTCAAGGAAAAAGCTTTTTTAGGCTTAGGGGTTAGTGTTAGGGTTAAGGTTAGAATTAGGGTAGGCTAAGGGTTAGGGTTAGAATTAGGGTAGGCTAAGGGTTAAGGTTAGGGAAAATAAGATTGTAATTCCTTAAGATTACCGTACAACAGCACTCTCCTCCTAAGGCCCATCTACCTCCTGTCTGCTCATAACTCAGCCCCACCAGGAGAGGCTTTGTGTGGGGCATCTCCCTCTACTTCCCAACCCACCCAGCCCCCTCCCTCACATCCGGGCACAGGGCACACACCCCCTGCCAGCCTCCATAGTCCCCCCCCCCACCACACCCTGCTCCCCTGCTCTGACACACATGCCCTGCAGAGACAGCATCAGGGGTGTCATCCTGACAGGATGGGTCTCATTCACACCCCTAAACACTTCCCATAACCCAGTCTGCCTGTTTATCTGTTAGCTCTGCCTGTCACACACACACACCTGAGAACACAAACACACGCAAGCACGCACACACATAAACACACACACATACACACACACGCATACACACACACTGCTAATAGTACAAATTCCTGTGTATATCCCTATAACCCTGTCTGTCAGTGTGTGTATCCTAGCCTGTCTGTTAGCCTGCATAGTACAGTATCTGGCTGCCTCATTGCCTGTCAGATTCCTGTGGCTTGAGTGCACATCCTGCAAGGACATGTGCTCATACACAGTCTGTGTGTGTGTCCCTCTCCCCAACTCGGTGCTTCAGGCGCTACTCCCCCCCGTCTCTCTGAATTGCTGATGCTGCAGAAGGAGTTTGCTCTTCCCACTGAGAGGAGGAGGCCTCAGTGGTGAGCCACAGCCTGCAACCTCATGCCAGCGCTTGGCAGTTACCCACACACGTGCACACACACACACACATGAACACACACACATGAAGACACGCACAAACACGCGCACACACACCCACCTACGCACACACACGCACACACACACAGTAGTAGTACTAAATAGTGAGTGCTTATAAAGTTTTCGATCATTATCTTAATCTATCTCACTGTCGTACCCATGCTCTTTCAATCTTTCTCACTGAAACCCAGTGCTCACAGTCAGTATCTAAATAATATGTGTGAAATGCTTGATAGTGTATGTGATGTAAACAGAGAGGTCTACTTTCTTGGGGACCTGAATACTGACTGGTTTTCATCAAGCTGTCCGCTCAAGAGGAAGCTTCTCACTGTAACCAGTGCCTGTAATCTGGTTCAGGTTATTAATCAACCTACCAGGGTGTTTACAAACACTACAGGAACAAGATCATCCACATGTATCGATCACATTTGTACTAATACTGTACAACTTTGTTCTGAAGCTGTATCCGTACCCATTGGATGCAGTGATCACGATATAGTGGCTATATCCAGGAAAGCCAAAGTTCCAACAGCTGGTCCTAAAATAGTGTATGAGAGATCACACAAAATATTTAGCTGTGACTCTTATGTGGATGTTAAAAATATTTGTTGGTCTGATGTCTTTAATAAGGAGCATCCAGATGCTGCACTTGATGAATTTATGAAATTGCTTCTTCTAGTTATTGATGAACATGCACTTGTTAAGAAAGTGACTGTTAGAAGTGTTAAGGCTCTCTAAAACTAAGAGCATTGTATTTAGTACAAATTATTCCCTAAGTTCTAGACCTCGGCTGAATCTGGTAATGAATGGTGTGACTGTTGAACAAGTTGAGGAGACTAAATTACTTGGCATTTCCTTAGATTGTAAACTGTCATGGTCAAAACATATAGATTCAATGGTTGTAAAGCTGGGGAGAGGTCTGTCCATAATAAAGAGACGCTATGCTTTTTTGACACCACACTACAAAAAGCAAGTCCTGCAGGCTCTAGTTTTGTCATATCTTGATTATTGTCCAGACGTGTGGTCAAGTGCTGCAAGGAAAGACCTAGTTAAGCTGCAGCTGGCCCAGAACAGAGCGGCACGTCTTGCTCTTCATTGTAATCAGAGGGCTGATATAAATACTATGCATGCCAGTCTCTCTTGGCTAAGAGTTGAAGAGAGACTAACTGCATCACTTCTTTTTAAAAGAAACATTAATGTGTTGAAAATCCCGAATTGTTTGCAAAGTCAATTTATACACAACTCTGACACACACACTTACTCCACCAGACATGCCACCAGGGGTCTTTTCACAGTCCCCAAATCCAGAACAAATTCAAGAAAACGTACATTATTGTATAGAGCCATTACTGCATGGAACTCTGTCCCATCTCATATTGCTCAAATACACAGCAAACCTGGTTTCAAAAAACAGATGAAGCAACATCTCACGGAACAACACCTCTGTGTATGTATTGCTATGTGTGCTTCAAAACCATTTTTTGATGTAGTTCTGTTCTTGTCTATTAATGTTCTGTATTATGTCATGTTTCATGTTTTGTGTGGACCGCAGGAAGAGTAGTGCTTTTGCAACAGCTAATGGGGATCCTAATAAAATACCAAATATCTCAATCTCTCTCCATCTCACCCTCACTGTGTCTCTCTCCTCTCTCAAGGGGAATATTTGTGATTCCTTCCTACCTGCTCACTGTAACATATCGCTCCATCTGTGCTGCAGTACCTGTTTCGTGGCTCACTTCTCAGAAACCCTGATAAAGCCTGATTGCTGACAGAATACAGTTTGTTACTTTCACTAAATCCAGTGAAAAGTGTGAAGGGCAGTCTACAGTGCCTTGTCAACCCGCACTTCACCAATTCAGCTGTGCATTTTGCTCAGCCCACAACATGAACTCAGTAGCATTAATCAAAGTCCTTGTGTTGAGGCCAACAGATGTATGTAAGTAATAATGCGTGTGCATGGTGGATGCCTTAGATAGAAACAGTATGACTTACTGGGACTGGTGATGGCAGAAGAACCTTCTCTGTCTGTCCTCCTCAGTCTCCCGCTGGTGGACCTGGCAATACCTGTCACACAGAGGAAGATAGAGAGAGAGGAGGGAGGGCGATCAATAAAGGTCATCCGTTCTATGTTGCATAATACCATTATAACATAACACTACATATGCCTGCAAGTTAACAACACTAAAACCCACATGGCTAATAACCTGACAACAGAGAACCCAGTGACAGCCATCACAGATCCTAGGTGACACTGAGCAGCTCTGGAATCACTGGAATGCCTTCTGGCGTTCCACTACGGCTTTCCATACAATGCTGACTGGGAGCGACCTATTCCATTCCAGATCAATACAGGGTCTGTTCTGTTGTGCTCTGTTCTGTACTGATCATTCCTTATTCCAGGCCAGGAGAGTTGAGGTGTTGGAGTGTGTGTGTGTGTGTGTGTGTGTGTGTGTGTGTGTGTGTGTGTGTGTGTGTGTGTGTGTGTGTGTGTGTGTGTGTGTGTGTGTGTGTGTGTGTGTGTGTGTGTGTGTGTGTGTGTGTGTGTGTGTGTGTGTGTGTGTGTGTGTGTGTGTGGACTGTAATGTAGATTCTGTGTAGACTGTTGGTCTCTCTGTAGAATGAGAGGTCGTCGGGAGGTCACAGAGTTCAACGGTCAACCATCACCCATACCAGTACAGGTCATACCAGCAGAGGAAGGGTGTATGGTAGATACGCTTAGTGGGAGGACGACTAGTGAGTTACTGATACATGGCTGCAGCGGTAATTCTACCCAGCTAGTAAGAGTAAGATGGGGACCCCCTCTAGAATCACCACAGTTATCAATTACATGATGATGGTAGATGTTGAGAGCACAGTCATTTCCTGTTCTTTTTTTTTCAGGAATTTGGCAGTCTCACTCCTCACATATTTTGTGTTTATTGGATATGGTAGAGGAGAGGAGTGACAGGAGACGAGGGAGAGTGTGCTGAAATTGCAGTGGGACAGATTCAAACCAATGCTGGAGTGGTATACAGTATGTCTTCCAGGGGCAGCAGCTTAGACTGCTAGACCACCCTAGGCAACAGTAAGTATCTATTTCTAAAGAGCTGATGATGATGTGATGATGGCCACGGAATCATGGTTTGATCTGATTTACAGCTTGGTGATTCAGAGGGGTCACACATGCCACAGGGGCAGCCATCATAAGAGATCAGGGATTTAACCCAGTCAGTACTATTCAGATGAAATGACTCCAACCTGTGGTTACTGAGTCAACTAACCCATCCTGTTCTGGCTCCTCCTCTTATTGAGACACTTCCTTTCTCAGTTCTGTCCTGTATGACATCGTTCACCATCATGACCAAGAGATGTGGATTCCTCTCTGAAGTGTCACCAGTGTCTTTAAAGAGACATAGACAGCTGAGAGACAGGAAGGAAGTCTAAAGGGGTTCTGACTGTATGTTACTGAATACTGTGGGAGGAGGAGCCTGCAAGACGTGTCTGTGTGTGTGTGTGTGTGTGTGTGTGTGTGTGTGTGTGTGTGTGTGTGTGTGTGTGTGTGTGTGTGTGTGTGTGTGTGTGTGTGTGTGTGTGTGTGTGTGTGTGTGTGTGTGTGTGTGTGTGTGTGTGTGTGTGTGCGTGTGCGTGTGCGAGTTATAAGATAAAGTATGCCCGACGGACAGAAGAGCACCCAAGACACATGCGTAACATGTGAGCTCATCTCTCTCCCTGTTACATACAGTACCTATAATCCATTAACTTCTCTAGGATAGGGGGCAGAATGTTCACGTTTGGATGAAAAGCGTGCCCAGAGTAAACTGCCTCCTACTCAGTCCCACATGCTAATATATGCATATCATTAGTAGTATTGGATAGTAGTTAGTAGTAACACTCTGAAGTTTCTAAAACTGTTTGAATCATGTCTGTGACTATAACAGAACTTATTTGGCAGGCAAAACCCCGAGGACAAACCATTCAGAATCTATTTCTGAGGTCACTCTCTTTTCAATGAATTTTCATTGGGAATCCAGATTTCTAAGGGACCTTCCTGCAGTTCCTATCGCTTCCACTGGATGTCAACAGTCTTTAGAAATTGGTTGAGGTTTTTCCTTTGAGAAATGAAGAAGTAGCCATGTTCAGAATGAGGCTCCAGTGAAGTGTACTGTTTGTTAGAGGCGCGTGACCAGAAGCATGCTACACATTGTTTTCCTCCAGTATTGAACACAGATCATCCCGTCTTCAATTTTATCGATTATTTACGTTACAAAATACCTAAAGTTGTATTACAAAAGTAGTTTGAAATGTTTGGAAAACGCTTACAGGTAACTTTTGAGATATTTGTAGTCACGTTGTGCAAGTTGGAACCGGTGTTTTTCTGGATCAAACGCGCCAAATAAATTGACATTTTGGATATACACTGCTCAAAAAAATAAAGGGAACATTTGTGGCCTGCTGGAGGTCATTTTGCAGGGCTCTGGCAGTGCTCCTCCTTGCACAAAGGCGGAGGTAGCGGTCCTGCTGCTGGGTTGTTGCCCTCCTACGGCCTCCTCCACGTCTCCTGATGTACTGGCCTGTCTCCTGGTAGCGCCTCCATGCTCTGGACACTACGCTGACAGACACAGCAAACCTTCTTGCCACAGCTCGCATTGATGTGCCATCCTGGATGAGCTGCACTACCTGAGCCACTTGTGTGGGTTGTAGACTCCGTCTCATGCTACCACTAGAGTGAAACCACCGCCAGCATTCAAAAGTGACCAAAACATCAGCCAGGAAGCATAGGAACTGAGAAGTGGTCTGTGGTCACCACCTGCAGAACCACTCCTTTATTGGGGGTGTCTTGCTAATTGCCTATAATTTCCACCTTTTGTCTATTCCATTTGCACAACAGCATGTAGAATTTATTGTCAATCAGTGTTGCTTCCTAAGTGGACAGTTTGATTTCACAGAAGTGTGATTGACTTGGAGTTACATTGTGTTGTTTAAGTGTTCCCTTTATTTTTTTGAGCAGTGTATATCGACGGAATTAATCGAACAAAAGGACCATTTGTGATGTTTATGGGACATATTGGAGTGCCAACAGAAGAAGCTCGTCAAAGGTAAGGCATGAATTATATCTTTATTTCTGCGTTTTGTGTCGCGCCTGGAGGGTTGAAATATGATAGTCTGTGATTGTTAGCTGGGGTGCTATCCTCAGATAATAGCATTGTTTGCTTTCGCCGTAAAGCATTTTTGAAATCTGACACGTTGGCTGGATTCACAACAAGTGTAGCTTTACTTTGGTATATTGAATGTGTGATTTCATGAGAGTTTAATTTTTATAGTAATTTATTTGAATTTGGCGCTCTGCATTTTCACTGGATGTTGGCCAGGTGGGACGCTACCGTCCCACATATCCCAGAGAGGTTAAAGCACAGGCCTCTCTCACACACAAATTGATGGTTTGGACATCCTAGGCATACTTGACAAGATGACAGGGCATGTACGTCTTTGGTTGTAAGACAGAAGAGAAGAGAGGGTCTGTCTGTTAAGTCTTTCTCAATGTCTGTGTGTGAGAGAGCAAAGAGAAATTAGGAAGAAAACTACCATCCACTGGATCCCACAGACTGCTGTTTGCTCTGGAATTTGTCTCTGTGGCCACAGAAAGCAATGCCTGGCTCTCCCAGACTGACCGACATCAGAGAGAAACAAACAGTCCAGTAACTTCAGAGCAGCAGTAGCAGCACAGCCACGCTCTAATTCCTCCTCCTACTGACCAAACAACAGACCGGCCAGAGAGAGGCTACCAGACCAGACCAGCTGAGCCCAGAGCCAACACACTCATTCACTCCTCCTGCCAGATAGATACAACTAACATTCAGAGACCCAGTGAAGCTACCAGTACCAGACCAGACCAGCTAAACCCAGAGAAAACACCCTCACTCAGCTAACCAGACCCCGGTAACATTGTACTGAAGCAGGGTTGGATGAGAGCTCGACAGAGCGACTACTCTCCCCTGCCACTCACCAAATGTGCCTCTCCTCCCTGCTCCTCTAGACCACAAATGGCCCAGTCACCATAGCAACAGTAGCAATAGGTCTGTTTTTTCAGGGAGGTAGTGGTAGTGTTGTAACAGGAGTATGAAACTATGCGGCACACACACACACACACACACACACACACACACACACACACACACACCTCTGCTAGCTCAGACAACTGCTTATTTATTTACTGTAATCCCTCACTTAGACTGAGTTTGCTTCCCAAATGACACCCTATTCCCTATATAGCCATTAGGGTCCTGGCCAAAAGTAGTGCACTACAAAGGGAATATGGGTGCCTTTTGAGACGTATCACAGATTGACTCACCATTCACTGTCACTGTAAGTAATGGCGATGAATGATTTAAATTGGGAACTGATCATTGTTATCTAAACTGTGGCTTGGCAGAGAGCTTTAGACTAGGGCTTTGAATCAAAATGATGTAAGTCCTGGAGAGGCTATGGTTGTTCTAGAACAATGTTCAAACAACCTGACAATAAGGACATGAACTGAACAGTTGTGAGTCAATGAGGGATGTTGACATGCCAGTAAAGTACACACACCTGACCTGGGACAGGCAGCACATATATTTACAGTTATGAATGATGAGCAAGGCAGAAAAGCAAGTCCATGCTTTACCTTATTCTATAACTAATGCTGGAGAGCCACAGAGAGCTACAGCTCGTGAAAGGTGAATGGTGAGTCTAGAGTCTCTAGCACAACAACAGAAAGGCAGGGGAGGTGCTACATAAACACAACATAGCTGACACTGCAGAATCTCAACGGGAAACTAACAGACGCTAACTAATGAGATAACTAGAGACAGCTAAATATGTACTACAACAACAAACAAATAGATAAGACATTAATACAACATGTATGCAGTACAAAAACTATCAAATAGATAAATATTGCATCCAAACTTTGTGAGACAGCGTAACACATGTAGGCCTAAGGTATACAAAACAGCCAACAATATACGGCATCAATTTGACATTCAGAATATGTTCAACAGAAAAAAACATGCAACAACCAAACCGATATGGCATAATTTGGCATTTAGTCAATGCTGCCAGTAGCTATAGGAGTCACATTGAGTTTAGGGAGTGGACAGATAGATCATAGGTACACTGGCAGAGTACAACAGTGTTTGAGCCAATCATCAACTCCTGTAAAGCCTGAATGGAAAATAAACGTGTGAGCAACCCCAGAGCGGAACCCACAGTGTTGTCGGAACAAAGGAGATGTGTGTGAGAGAGAGTGTGTGTTGTTGAAAAGCCCGGGACAAGACTGAACAGGTGAGTGAAGCGCTACAGGGCCCTCTACAGCTCCACACACAAAACAACCACACACAGAGACAGGTGTGGCCTTCTCTACAACCACACACAGAGACAGGTGTGGCCTTCTCCACAACCACACAGAGAGACAGGTGTGGCCTTCTCCACAACCACACAGAGAGACAGGTGTGGCCTTCTCCACAACCACACAGAGAGACAGGTGCGGCCTCTACAACCACACAGAGAGACAGGTGTGGCCTTCTCCACAACCACACAGAGAGACAGGTGTGGCCTTCTCCACAACCACACAGAGAGACACGTGTGGCCTTCTCCACAACCACACAGAAAGACGGGGGTGGCCTTCTCCACAACCACACAGAGACAGGTGTGGCCTTCTCCACAACCACACAGAGAGACACGTGTGGCCTTCTACACAACCACACAGAGAGACAGGTGTGGCCTTCTCCACAACCACACAGAGAGACAGGTGTGGCCTTCTCCACAACTCTACTCAGAGACAGGTGTGGCATTCTCCACAACCACACAAAGAGACAGGTGTGGCATTCTCCACAACTCTACACAGAGACAGGTGTGGCCTTCTCCACAACTCTACTCAGAGACAGGTGTGGCATTCTCCACAACTCTACTCAGAGACAGGTGTGGCATTCTCCACAACCACACAGAGAGACAGGTGTGGCATTCTCCACAACTCTACTCAGAGACAGGTGTGGCATTCTCCACAACCACACAAAGAGACAGGTGTGGGCTTCTCCACAACTCTACTTAGAGACAGGTGTGTCATTCTCCACAACTCTACTCAGAGACAGGTGTGGCATTCTCCACAACCACACAAAGAGACAGGTGTGGCCTTCTCCACAACCACACAGCGAGACAGGTGTGGCCTTCTCCACAACCACACAAAGAGACAGGTGTGGCCTTCTCCACAACTCTACTTAGAGACAGGTGTGGCCTTCTCCACAACTCTACTCAGAGACAGGTGTGGCCTTCTCCACAACTCTACTCAGAGACAGGTGTGGCCTTCTCCACAACTCTACTTAGAGACAGGTGTGGCCTTCTCCACAACTCTACTCAGAGACAGGTGTGGCCTTCTCCACAACTCTACTTAGAGACAGGTGTGGCCTTCTCCACAACTCTACTCAGAGACAGGTGTGGCCTTCTCCACAACTCTACTCAGAGACAGGTGTGGCCTTCTCCACAACTCTACTTAGAGATAGGTGTGGCCTTCTCCACAACCACACAAAGAGACAGGTGTGGCCTTCTCCACAACTCTACTTAGAGATAGGTGTGGCCTTCTCCACAACTCTACTCAGAGACAGGTGTGGCCTTCTCCACAACTCTACTCAGAGACAGGTGTGGCCTTCTCCACAACTCTACTCAGAGATAGGTGTGGCCTTCTCCACAACTCTACTCAGAGAAAGGTGTGGCCTTCTCCACAACTCTACTCAGAGACAGGTGTGGCCTTCTCCACAACTCTACTCAGAGACAGGTGTGGGCTTCTCCACAACTCTACTCAGAGACAGGTGTGGCCTTCTCCACAACTCTACTCAGAGATAGGTGTGGCCTTCTCCACAACCACACAAAGAGACAGGTGTGGCCTTCTCCACAACTCTACTCAGAGACAGGTGTGGCCTTCTCCACAACTCTACTCAGAGACAGGTGTGGCCTCATACAGGTGTCATGTGAATCTCCTCACACAAAGCTAGAATGGCCCTCTTAACTCTGAGGGACTGCTACAAATCAGTTACAATATGTCAGGTTTATGATGGTGGTATGTAGGTTTCATGGTGGTAAATAGCCCTGCCACATGGCTGTTGACTCCCTCTTAGACGTCACCTAGGATTCAACAGCCATGTATCAGGGCTAGGTGGTAAAGTTTAACACACAAATACCACACACTGTTTCACAACAGCTTAACCACATTTTCCCCCTGATGGTTATACAGGTGAAGCATTTTCATGTTTTCATATGAACAATAAAGCTTCCTTTGGTACTTCCCCAGTCCTTTGTTATTAGTGAACTGAAGTGTCTGAACAGCCGTGCTTCAGAACAATCAGTGTGTCATGTAGTGTGATTGAGTGATCTGACCGGTCAAGTGCAGGCCTCGTCAAACATGTGAAACGATGAGTTATTGGTTCTGGAGGACTGAGGAGAGAAAACAAGAGGAATGGGTGGAGAGGGCCCGTCTCCTGCACTTTAAACCCTGTGACCCTGTAATACACGCTCACACTAGTGCGTGTGCACACAAGCACACACACACGCAAACACACACACACACCTCAATGGCCCTTGATCCTTCTTGACTATATTTGTAAAGGAGGCTAGTCACTGTTTGAGCAGGAGGGCAGAGTTGAGCACGATCCATCCCCCCTTTCCCCATCCCCCTCCCTCCTTCCCCCATCCCCCCTCTTCCATCTGACCCATTGTGTTTTTATGGCCCTCATTACACATGTTCAGAGTATGCTGCAAACACCACGCAGAGTTTACACAGTTTCACAACTGGCCTGTGAACAGAGGCTGGGAATGGACAACCAGGGGGAATTGACTGGAGAGATGGTCATTTTTCATGTGTTTTCACAGCCCACAGATCCCAGATAAGGTCTTTACCTGGAAGTCTCCTACCTTGAGTAATGACCACACAGAATGGTACTGACCGTGAGTAGACTGTGAATAGTACTGACCGTGAGTAGACTGTGAATAGTACTGTGAATAGTACTGACCGTGAGTAGACTGTGAATAGTACTGACCGTGAGTAGACTGTGAATAGTACTGACCGTGAGTAGACTGTGAATAGTACTGACCGTGAGTAGACTGTGAATAGTACTGTGAATAGAACTGACCGTGAGTAGACTGTGAATAGTACTGACCGTGAGTAGACTGTGAATAGTACTGTGAATAGTACTGACCGTGAGTAGACTGTGAATAGTACTGACCGTGAATAGTACTGACCGTGAGTAGACTGTGAATAGTACTGACCGTGAGTAGACTGTGAATAGTACTGTGAATAGTACTGACCGTGAGTAGACTGTGAATAGTACTGACCGTGAGTAGACTGTGAATAGTACTGACCGTGAGTAGACTGTGAATAGTACTGACCGTGAGTAGACTGTGAATAGTACTGTGAATAGTACTGACCGTGAGTAGACTGTGAATAGTACTGTGAATAGTACTGTGAATAGAACTGACCATGACCCTGGACCGCACCAGGATCAGATTCATTTCTAAATGGCAATAAGACCTGTGAGCACTGATAAAGCTCATGCTGTTAAAGGGACATTCCTCTCCAAAATCTACGTTTGTCAGATGTTTTCATAACCCAGAAGTGGTGTTCTGTCGGGATAAGTTGACATCCAGGCTTTCTGTTGTGTAGATTGAGCTACATGCCACAATCTAAAATGAATGGAAAAGATAAGCTCCTTGTAGGTCTAGTTTCCTGGTTTGTGGTGCTCATATTTTCCATTCATTTGGTGTTGAGGCATATACAGTAGTTGGATCTACACAGCCGATGGCATGGGATGTGGACGCATCTGGACATTAGAAAACATCTAACAAACGTAGAATTTTATTCAGAGTATAATGCCCCTTTAAACTTGAAAACCGGTTTTATGAAAACTGAAAACTTTTAACACAAGCCTTTCTCTCACTCATCAAAACTCACCCAGGATTTTATCACCACTACTGACACAGTTTATCGTGACTAAACACACCTATCACAATCACACCAAAAACAGTAAAAATCATATCAGTGAAGCAACATGATGGAAACAGATTTTTAAAGCCAGTTTTTATGAGCTCAATAGGGAAACAGTCTGGAAGTAAGAGCAGTGTATAAAACAATGGCTTGTAGTTTAACAGATATGGATCGGCCTTCCATCTTGGCAGGTAGAGTAGAGATCAGTAACTAAAAATAACGGTGTCCCAAATGGCACCATATTCTCTATGTAGTACACTACCTTTGACCAGGGCCATAGGGCTCTGCACTATTATAGGGAATATGGTGCCATTTGGGATGCAACCTCAGATTAAAAAAAAAAAAAAGTCCATTGAGTTTCTGGGTTTGAAATTCTCTCTGGAACACTTGGTTCCTAGCCTGGAATACATGTTGATATGTTCTGTTTCACCAGAATTGAGAGCCCTTTGAAGAGTCCTTTTTGGTTCTAGGTAGAACCTAGAAGAGTTATCATATGGGGACAGCTGAAGAACCCTTTTTTGAGAGAGAGAGAGAGAGAGAGAGTCGCCTTGCTATTGAGAAAGGTCGCCGTAGGCAGACCTGGCTCTCAAGAGAAGACAGGCTATGTGCACACTGCCCGCAAAATGAGGTGGAAATTGAACTGCACTTCCTAACCTCCTGCCAAATGTACGACCATATTAGAGACACATATTTCCCTCAGATTACACAGACCCACAAAGAATTCAAAAACAAAACCAATTTTGATAAACTCCCATATCTATTGGGTGAAATACCACAGTGTGCATCACAGCAGCAAGATTTGCGACCTGTTGCCACAAGAAAAGGACAACCAGTGAAGAACAAACACCATACAACCCATATTTATTTATTTTCCCTTTAGTACTTTAACTATTTTCACATCGCTACAACACTGTAAATAGACATAATATGACATTTGAAATGTCTTTATTATTTTGGAACTTGTGTGAGTGTAATATTTACTGTTCACAAACTTTTTTGTATTTATTTCACTTTTGTTTAATATCTATTTCACTTGCTTTGGAAATGTAAATATGTTTCCAAATTCCAATAAAGCCCCTTACAGTTTTTAACAATCACTGTGGCACTAATTTCAGAACCTTGTGGTCATTTTTCAAAACTCTAGACACAAAACTCAAAATGGTCATCACTTGTAACACAGGCTGTCCAATGTTCAAAACATTGCATTGTGCATTCATATCTTTAAAGAAAACTTTCACTTGCAGAATCATTGGTTCAAATAACTCATTTATCATGAAATACCATAGGAACATTAATTTAGATCACCTGCACACAAGATACCAATAGTTTCACTGTGTAGTTGTTTGTACAATCATTAAATATTGTGGTACAAAATATGTGATACATGTTTCATTATGCTACTACACGTAAATACAGAAAAAACAGTTAAAGGTCAATTGCAGTGTTCCTCACCTGGCTTAATGTAAAAAGCAAAACAAAAGATTGATTACTGTACTTCTATATTTCCATCAACCCTGTCTTGTGGATTTGGCCACAGGTTCTCATCCACATCACAATGGATGTTTTCATTAGCCAAACATCTTGGGAAGAATCTTCGGGCATGGCGAATCTAGTCCTGACACTGGTCTGCTGTGATGTCATTGAATGCGTCATCCATGGCCTGGAGAAGGGTGGCTTGTTCGTGAGGGCGCCTATCATATACCTTCTACCTCCATGTGGAGAAAAATTACTCAATCGGGTTAAGGAAAGGAGAGTATGGGGGTAAGCACAGAGTGGTAAATTGTGGATGGGCCTGAAACCATGCTTGCACCATTTGAGCATGGTGGAACCTGACATTATCCCACACAATGACATAGGTCATGCCATCAGCTCTACAGACCTGATTTAGCTCATCATGGACGGTTACATTCGAACAGCGAATCATGTGGCTGCCTGCAACTCAATATATAGAGTATATAGAGTAGAGAGCTTAAGATGTTGTTCGACCAAACATTAGAACGGGCAAGATGAGTAATCTAAGCAACGTTGACTGTGGTATGATTGTTGATGCCACACATGGTGATTCCAGCATCTCAGAAACAGCTGCCTTCCTGGGATTTTTACGCACTACAGTCTCTAGAGTTTACAGAGAATGGTGCGATAAACAAAACACATTCAGTGAGCGGCAGTTCTGTGGGCAAAACACCTTGTTAATGAGAGAGGTCAGAGGAGAATGTCCAGACTCATTCAAGCTAACAGAAAGGCCACAAACGCTCAAATAACAGCTGTTTAAAACAGTGGTGTGCAGGAGGGCATCTCTTAACGTACAACACCGTGAATAATTCAGGCTGTTGTGGAGGCAAAAGGGGGTCCTACCCAGTACTAGATAGGTGTACCAAATAAAGTGGCTGGTGAGTGTACAGTAATGTCAAATCTGAAAACATGGTCTGGAAAAGTGGTACATGGGACCATAGAAACAGTGTCTGATAAAGAATGATGATGAAATATTACATCCATAGATAATGTAGTCCAGTTGGTTCATGTTCCACAGTAATTGGTGTCAATGGATCTCGTTATCCTGAAACTTTCATGATCTAAACATGAAATATTGTTAGTCAGTTTCCGTAACACTATGCATTAAAAGTAACGCAACAGTCACTTATCATTTTGAGCAGTTGCATCAATTGATAGTTAGATCATTGTAATGAAATTAATTGACTGTCATCTCAGATGTAATGTGTGAATTGCATTTTGAAATGGTAATACTTTGATGTTAAGTTGTGTCATTTTGAACAGGTGATTTTACTTCAATGAACAAATGATCTTAGCTTTATGTGTATTGTATCCAAGCAATTGGAAAAAGTGTTACAGTTTTGAAAAATTAGCATTTTGATCATTGGTTGTTAGTTTTGTGTGAGTGTGCAAGCATGTTTGCGACACCAAGAGAGATATGTGAGACACAGAGAGCGAAACAAAATGACAGACGGACAAAGCTCTTGGCCTCATACAGTATGTGTCACTATGTACTATAGAAGACACTAACATAATCTGTTACAGCTCTTCCTCGGTCAACCCCTCCCCTGGCATCATCTCACACCCCTGACAGACAGCTATCATCACAGAGCTGCATTCCTGTCTGGAGTCCCAGATAAACACAGAGTGGACACTTCAGACCTGGCTCCATACAGTATATAGAGCACAGCATATGGTAGGAAATGGAGACTAGGGCCTGTGTGTGTAGAGTAGATCACAGGACCAGGGGGAAAGTGGGGACACTATATACAGTATAGATAGAGATGGAGATGCAGCATTTAAAGGCAATGTTTCCACATTTACGGTAAACGGTGCGGCTGTCAGCCCAATCGGAAATTACCTGTAAATGTCAAGTGATCTACAACACGGCTCGGATTGAATCCTGGCCGTAGTCTAGAATAGATTCCCTCTGTCTCTCAGAGTGGGAGAATGAAAAACGGAGTGTAGCTCAGCTGTCATCTATTCTTCTCCATACAAGACTCAACATCCAGAAGAAGTGGGGAAACAAAGTTGTTGTCTTTATCTTAAAGCTGACCAGGCCTTCTGATGTGATGATAAACCACGTCATTAAACCCTGTCCATGTCTGGGCTCCCACGGACATCTCATCAGCATAATCATCCCCGTCAACATCCGCCTGTTTAAGCTAGAGATATCATTTTCTTTGCACGGGCTGCGTCTCAATCCACCACATCCGTATCTGTGGTGGAAGGTGGCCTAGCTACAGCGGTGTTTGTCAGACCTTGAGACATCCAGAAAGTGCCATGGGACTCATCTGAAGTCAGTACCGTCGATCTGCCAACTTCTGTCTGTAGCGTCTGTAACAGTTTGGGCTAATATGACCCCTCTATGAAAAGGTGAGTTTCCCATGAACACGTACATGTTGTTTTGCTCTAGGAAGCCCACAAGCCTCACAAGACACGTCTGAAAGTAGCCGGGTACCAGCTAAAAAGAATTATGGCAGTACACTACCGGTCAAAAGTTTTAGAACACCTACTCATTCATGGGTTTTTCTTTATTTTTACTATTTTCTACATTGTTGAATAATAGTGAAGACATCAGATCTATGAAATAACACATATGGAATCATGTAGTAACCAAAAAAGTGTTTAACAAATCCAAATATATTTTATATTTGAGATTCTACAAATAGCCACCACTTGCCTTGATGACAGCTTTGCACACTTTTGACCGGTAGTCTATATATGGAAGTAGTTTGGTTGTAAAATATGGGTAAAAAAATATAAAAAAATAATTTCCTGATTGATTTATTTTTTGACTATCTGTTGTTCCATGTCTGAATCTGTTATTCAATGCGTTTCTATTGGCTAATAGCAGTAAGGCCAAATTATTTTTTAGACCTAAAGGAGTCCTAAAATCGCCCATCTTAAAGATACTGGCAAAGGACACACGATGAAGTGTGTGTGTGTGTGTGTGTGTGTGTGTGTGTGTGTGTGTGTGTGTGTGTGTGTGTGTGTGTGTGTGTGTGTGTGTGTGTGTGTGTGTGTGTGTGTGTGTGTGTGTGTGTCGCCCCCAACTCTTAAAGATACTGGCAAAGGACACACGATGAAGTGTGTGTGTGTGTGTGTGTGTGTGTGTGTGTGTGTGTGTGTGTGTGTGTGTGTGTGTGTGTGTGTGTGTGTGTGTGTGTGTGTGTGTGTGTGTGTGTGTGTGTGTGTGTGTGTGTGTCGCCCCCAACTCTTAAAGATACTGGCAAAGGAGACGATGAAGTGTGTGTGTGTGTGTGTGTTATAAGATAAAGGATGGCCGACAGACAGAAGAGCACCAAAGACACATGCATAACATGTGAGCTCATCCCTCTCCCTGTTACATACAGTACCTATAATCCATTAAAGCACAGGCCTCTCTCACACACAAATTGATGGTTTGGACATCCTAGGCATACTTGACAAGATGACAGGGCAAATAGTGTGTCTCAACAGAGTTTATAGGTTGACTTTCAAGTTCCATCTAATAATATCTTTACACACAGCAAATCTAAGCCTGTCTGCGGATATAAACAATGTTAAAAGCCGTAATGCAGAGCGGTGCTTGCAATAAGTCAGAGAGGTAGTAGTAGTGTGTTTGGGGTTGGACTTGAAAGCGCATACCAGACCCAGCGATATCCTATTTTGAGTAAATCAGTGCTGTGGGCTCTGTAAATTATGAGCCTGTGTGTGTGTGTGTGTGTGTGTGTGTGTGTGTGTGTGTGTGTGTGTGTGTGTGTGTGTGTGTGTGTGTGTGTGTGTGTGTGTGTGTGTGTGTGTGTGTGTGTGTGTGTGTGTGTGTGTGTGTGTGTGTGTGTGTGTGTGTGTGTGTGTGTGTGTGTGTGTGTGTGTGTGTGTGTGTGTGTGTGTCCTAGCCTCTTCTTTGTGTGGTTGTTATTCATGTGCAGGTTACTGATTGATCCACCAGGCTGAGGGAGTGGCGTACAAGGCAGAGAGCAGCTCCACATACAGGGCTCAGCTACCAGGGTCAGACACTCACACACTGACACTAGCATGTGTGAGGTGAGCACCCTAATTTACAGTCTATGATGAATGCAGTCAGACAAATATGCACATTGCACTCTCTCACATACACACACACACACATTCTGAAATACTGTAAAATAATACTGAGAGAAACATACAGCTCACAGTGTGTGTGTATACAGTATGCATCCCCACACAGACCCATATCCCTGTACAGCATCTCCACACACAGTTTCAGTTCTGATGTCAAAACCCCAATGTCTGATGGTAGCCCACTCCAAACACCCCCACACTGTTCCTGAAGACAACCTTCTCCAAACACCCCCACACTGATCCTGAAGACAACCTTCTCCAAACACCCCCACACTGTTCCTGAAGACAGCCTTCTCCAAACACCCCCACACTGATCCTGAAGACAACCTTCTCCAAACACCCCCACACTGATCCTGAAGACAACCTTCTCCAAACACCCCCACACTGATCCTGAAGACAACCTTCTCCAAACACCCCCACACTGATCCTGAAGACAACCTTCTCCAAACACTCCCACACTGATCCTGAAGACAACCTTCTCCAAACACCCCCACACTGATCCTGAAGACAACCTTCTCCAAACACCCCCACACTGATCCTGAAGACAACCTTCTCCAAACACCCCCACACTGATCCTGAAGACAACCTTCTCCAAACACCCCCACACTGATCCTGAAGACAACCTTCTCCAAACACCCCCACACTGATCCTGAAGACAACCTTCTCCAAACACCCCCACACTGATCATGAAGACAACCTTCTCCAAACACCCCCACACTGTTCCTGAAGACAACCTTCTCCAAACACCCCCACACTGATCCTGAAGACAACCTTCTCCAAACACCCCCACACTGATCCTGAAGACAACCTTCTCCAAACACCCCCACACTGATCATGAAGACAACCTTCTCCAAACACCACCACCACCACGGTCTTTGTTATTAGTCAATATCCTGTCTCCAGAGCTGAACAAATATGCCCAGAATGTGACAGCAGCTCCGCACACGTTCCGGCGGGAGACAAACAGGACAGATGACGACGACATGACCAGACATGCACTCCCTGCTCCGATGCAAACTGTG
This sequence comes from Salvelinus alpinus, assembly GCF_045679555.1. Lineage (NCBI taxonomy): Eukaryota > Metazoa > Chordata > Actinopteri > Salmoniformes > Salmonidae > Salvelinus > Salvelinus alpinus. The sequence goes on from NC_092086.1 coordinate 28,080,162, forward strand.
GGAAGGGAGTTGTTGGGAAAGGAGACATTCAATGGGAATGGGTTGTGTACACTACACAGAGCAGCACAGAGCCAAGGGCTTAGGGTTAGAGACTGTGGAGACTCAGGTTGCGCCCCAAATGGCCTAGCCCCTATGGGCCCCTGTCAAAAATAGTGCACTATATAGGGAATAGGGTGCCATTTGGGATGCAACCTCAGAGAACGGAAGCTGTAGGTTAAAGCAAATAGAGTGGGTTCTAGGAGTGGGTGAGTGAGTGAGACACCATTAAGGGTGAAAGAGTGGGTGAGTGACTGAGACACCATTAAGGGTGGAAGAGTGGGTGAGTGAGTGAGCCACCATTAAGGGTGAAAGATTGGGTGAGTGAGTGAGCCACCATTAAGGGTGAAAGATTGGGTGAGTGAGTGAACCACCATTAGGGGTGAAACGTGATGCTGGATACAGGCTTCGTACAGATACAGGCTACAGCAGGTGTTCACACATGGAGGTTAAACATAGTCAGGAGGGGAGAGGAACAACACAGGGAGAATGACCAGCCATGCTGAGTATCATGGATGGATGGATATAGCACCTCGTCTCCATGCTGAGTATCATAGATGGATGGATATAGCACCTTGTCTCCATGCTGAGTATCATAGATGGATGGATATATCACCTTGTCTCCATGCTGAGTATCATAGATGGATGGATATAGCACCTTGTCTCCATGCTGAGTATCATGGATGGATGGATATAGCACCTTGTCTCCATGCTGAGTATCATAGATGGATGGATATAGCACCTTGTCTCCATGCTGAGTATCATAGATGGATGGATATAGCACCTTGTCTCCATGCTGAGTATCATGGATGGATATAGCACCTTGTCTCCATGCTGAGTATCATAGATGGATGGATATAGCACCTTGTCTCCATGCTGAGTATCATAGATGGATGGATATACAGTGAGGGAAAAAAGTATTTGATCCCCTGCTGATTTTGTACGTTTGCCCACTGACAAAGAAATGATCAGTCTATAATTTTAATGGTAGGTTTATTTGAACAGTGAGAGACAGAATATCAACAAAAAAATCCAGAAAAACGCATGTCAAAAATGTTATGAATTGATTTGCATTTTAATGAGGGAAATAAGTATTTGACCCCTCTGCAAAACATGACTTAGTACTTGGTGGCAAAACCCTTGTTGGCAATCACAGAGGTCAGACGTTTCTTGTAGTTGGCCACCAGGTTTGCACACATCTCAGGAGGGATTTTGTCCCACTCCTCTTTGCAGATCTTCTTCAAGTCATTAAGGTTTCGAGGCTGACGTTTGGCAACTCGAACCTTCAGCTCCCTCCACAGATTTTCTATGGGATTAAGGTCTGGAGACTGGCTAGGCCACTCCAGGACCTTAATGTGCTTCTTCTTGAGCCACTCCTTTGTTGCCTTGGCCGTGTGTTTTGGGTCATTGTCATGCTGGAATACCCATCCACGACCCATTTTCAATACCCTGGCTGAGGGAAGGAGGTTTTCACCCAAGATTTGACGGTACATGGCCCCGTCCATCGTCCCTTTGATGCGGTGAAGTTGTCCTGTCCCTTTAGCAGAAAAACACCCCCAAAGCATAATGTTTCCACCTCCATGTTTGACGGTGGGGATGGTTTCTTGGGGTCATAGGCAGCATTCCTCCTCCTCCAAACACGGCAAATTGGGTTGATGCCAAAGAACTCCATGTTGGTCTCATCTGACCACAACACGTTCACCCAGTTGTCCTCTGAATCATTCAGATGTTCATTGGCAAACTTCAGACGGGCATGTATATGTGCTTTCTTGAGCAGGGGGACCTTGCGGGCGCTGCAGGATTTCAGTCCTTCACGGCATAGTGTGTTACCAATTGTTTTCTTGATGACTATGGTCCCAGCTGCCTTGAGATCATTGACAAGATCCTCCTGTGTAGTTCTGGGCTGATTCCTCACCGTTCTCATGATCATTGCAACTCCACGAGGTGAGATCTTGCATGGAGCCCCAGGCTGAGGGAGATTGACAGTTCTTTTGTGTTTCTTCCATTTGCGAATAATCACAGAAACTGTTGTCACCTTCTCACCAAGCTGCTTGGCGATGGTCTTGTAGCCCATTCCAGCCTTGTGTAGGTCTACAATCTTGTCCCTGACATCCTTGGAGAGCTCTTTGGTCTTGGCCATGGTGGAGAGTTTGGAATCTGATTGATTGATTGCTTCTGTGGACAGGTGTCTTTTATACAGGTAAGAAACTGAGATTAGGAGCACTCCCTTTAAGAGTGTGCTCCTAATCTCCGTTCGTTACCTGTATGAAAGACACCTGGGAGCCAGAAATCTTTTTGATTGAGAAGGGGTCAAATACTTATTTCCCTCATTAAAATGCAAATCAATTTATAACATTTTTGACATGCATTTTTCTGGATATTTTTGTTGTTATTCTGTCTCTCACTGTTCAAATAAACCTACCATTAAAATTATAGACCGATAATTTCTTTGTCAGTGGGCAAACGTACAAAATCAGCAGGGGATCAAATACTTTTTTCCCTCACTGTAGCA
>NC_092086.1:28435612-28453112 GCF_045679555.1 Salvelinus alpinus
TCTCTCTCTCTCTGTCTCTCCCCAGGTGGTCCAGTTGCTGCTGTGTGACCTGCTGCTGGTGATGCGGACCAACGTGTGGCGTCTGCAGCAGAGCTCCAGTCCCGGGGGTCTCTCCTTGCAGGCCTCCCCGGCCGAGCTGCACGGCTTCCAGCAGGACCTCTCCTCCCTCAGGAAACTGGCCCAGAGCTTCAGGCCCGCCATGCGCAGGGTAGGACGTGGAGGAAGACATGTAGACACGGGCACATACATGTATATGGACACAGGTTGATATAGGTAGATTTCTGACTCCTCACTCATCAAACACTGTTCTCTCTCCTCTCCTCATTCTCTCAGTTGTTTCTTCATGAGGCAACCGCCAGGCTGATGGCTGGGGCCAGTCCCACGCGAACACATCAGCTCCTGGACCGCTCGCTCAGACGCAGAGCCACCCCCGGAGCCAAGACGGGTAACTGCAGAGAGGGTTTTTTGTAGTTTGCGTGTGTGAGAAAGGTTGGAAGTTCTGTGGGTTTTGAGTGCCTTTTTTAAGCCTTTCATAACGAGGTCGAAAGGGACACGGATGCGATATGAGTGTTATCTGTGTAGTATCGCTCTCTGTATCCCCCACAACTCACCTCTATATGTGTGTGTGCATGTGTGATTCTACAGAGGAGTGTGAGATGCGTCCTGGCCAGAGGGAGCAGGCTGAGGCGGTGATGTTGGCGTGTCGCTACCTGCCTCCCTCCTTCCTGTCGGCACCGGGGCAGCGGGTGGGCATGCTGGCGGATGCAGCCCGGACACTGGAGAAGCTGGGGGACAAGCGCACCCTTCACGACTGCCAGCAGATGATCATTAAGCTGGGCAGCGGCACCACTGTCACCTCTGCCTAGACTATACAGAGACAGAGAGACCAGCCCCCCCCTCTCACACACACACACACACACACACACACACACGCACAAATGGATGAAGGAGGTTTTTGGCATTTGGCCTGCAGCTGACGAACAGACATACAGACAGTCTAACTAGACATTGAGAATCATATCAGGCATACAGACAGACAAATAAACATACCTGACAGTTACCTGCCATTAGTTTCATATCACCTGTCAGTAGACAGCTCTCAGAGTGACAGTTTAGCAGGGGAGGACTTCACCCCAGTAAAGTGTTGCTATTGACATTGTTGACATGGTCTGTCATGTAAGCTAGTCATCATCCACCAGGATATATAGGTTCACGGTTCTGTTTCTTTTCTATTCCCCTGCGTGAAATGCACTGTAGTGGCGGAGTGTGTCCACTGGGTGGGGTTCTGGCGTCCTCTGCAGGACTGAAGGTGTGATGGCTGGGAATGTGTGAGAGAGGGTGAGAGAAGGGGAAAGGTTTTTACCTGCAGTTATACACTACTAGCCCCATGTTTTGATTGGACGATGCACCTTACAAAGCGAAGCACTCTGTTGTGATTGGTGTGTTTAGACAGTGGCTGTCTGTCTGATTGGCTGCGGTGGGAGGAGCAAACTGCGTTGGGACAGACTGGTCTTTTTGAGGAGCACAACATTTCAGAAAAAAAATAGAAATACATCGTATAGAGCAGACGAGTTTCTCTATCATGTTGAAAAGAGGACCATGACAGATCTATACATTGTGTTTCTATCTGCGATGGTCTGAAATGTTGCATCTCTGTCACGTCTTTTAATCTGCACTGGCCCAGAGGGGCTGTATTTGAGGAGTTCTGTAATATTGTGGCTTTTCCTTTTCATATTATTTTCTTTATTGTTGTTGCTGTGTATATATTTTACAGTGTATTTATAATCTGTCTTTGATTTGTTCTGCTGATCAGTATTTTCCATTGGCCTGGTGATCATTATTACTTTCCACCCTCATTGTGTAGCATAGGCAGATTCTTGGGGTCCAATGGGGAGTATTGATTCATCCCAAATGGCACCCTATTCTCTATATAGTGCACTACTTCCTATAGACCCTAGTCAAAAGTAGTGCACCACAAAAGGGAATAGGGTGCCATTTGGTATGTGTTACTTAACCTATGTTTGTTGCCATAGTTGGTAAGTGTATCAAAAAAGGGGACAGTGTCCATGTGCTTTTGGGGCAAAGGAGTGTCAAAGACCACTCAATATTGTCATCAGACTCATGTGAGCGTTTGCACTATTGCGCAAGGTGTGTGCTGCCATTATGATGATATCAGAAAGAGTTGCAGGTGAGTCCTCGAGCGATAGGCTCCAGTCTAGGGTTGAGCTGCCGGGTCACCCATAACACAACATTGACTTTAGTGGGAATGTCCATTCTAGTAATTATTTTTCTATGGTGGTGACCCCCCCCCTCCCAAATCACTCCGTTCAAGACCAATAGCTTACAAAAGAGCCTGAGTCTCATCTAGTATTTCTAGATCTCATGATTTAATTGACTCTTGTTATTATCATCTCTTCTTCAAAAGAAGGCCTGTAGCGAGGCTGACACACCCTCTTGTAGTCAGGCCCCTGGGTCCTGTTCACTAGGCCCCAAATGGAAGAAAATAGTTTGTTCTTGTCCAATAAGAAACTGTCATTTTTGTTTTCCGTTGCAAAACGTTTTTAAAACGTGTGCTCCTTTTGAACAGGACCCATATGTTAAAAAGACAGAGTGAGAGAGTTGTGTGTGTACAACCCTGTTCCAGAACCACAGTTTTTGTTTTCAGAAGACTGTAAAACCCCATTTGGTTCTTTAGCATGCTTTTGTTGTGTTTATCCTGTAATAGTGTATCATTGTAAATGACTGACTGAGGGACACTGGACTGATGATTCCTTCCCAGTGTGTTGGGTCAGTCTGTGGTGTGACTGTGTTAAATCATCGCAACCACATCTGAACATGTAGTATTATTATTATTTTGTTTCTTAATCAACATATTCTTTCCTTCCCTGTCTTTCTCCTTCTTTGCTCATTGGTTTATTCCTGGATATGTAAATAAAAATACAATTTTGTAAGGAAATGCCTCCAGGTCTCTTGTGGTGCTTTGATGGGGGGATGGGGGATGTGGTTGATGGGGGGGGGTGAGAGAAACTGAAACTACCAAACTGTTGCTAGTCCTAATCCCTGATCCTACAAGAAAATCTGATGTTCCCTTGAGAAAGGCACTTAACCCTAATTGCTCCAGGGTTGCTGTTGATAATGTCTGACCCTGGCTGTGACCCCACTCTCCGAGGGTTTCTCAGGGACTGTGGGATATGCAAAAAACACATTTTATTTAACCTTTATTTAACTAGGCAAGTCAGTTAAGAACAAATTCTTAATTCCAATGATGGCCTAGGAACAGTGGGTTAACTGCCTGGGTTAATTTACACATGCTATTATTACACACGTGTATATGTGTGTAATAGGACAAATATAAGCACCTGCCAAATAAATATTATAAAATGTCAAAATGAAAACTAATCATGAAAAACTATTTAGTAAACTGAAATAAAATAATTAACAAACCTGTTTGAAACCATAGTTTCAGTATAGTGCTATCTTTGGCTCCATAACTAACTAAATAAAATAAAAACCATCATGAAAATCTTTTAAAATGTTTTCGGGCAAAAATCCATGCTTTTTGGTGTTTGTCACGCTGCTGAATCTGGCGGGTAAATGCGTCCAGGAGATGGAGATGTTGTGCATTGCTGTCACCATACTAGAGTATGTAACCGGAGCTGGAGCGGAGCTCGCCCAATTTGACTGGAGTGTTGCGCGAGATTCCCAAAGGCTGGGGCGTCCAATTTTGCTCCAGTGCCGCTCAACAAGCGCTCACTTTACGAGCTCAGTGCATGCATGTCCCAGCATGCATTTGTAGTCTACTTGTGTGCTGCTACAGCCCCTTGCTTTAGTTACTGTCATGGAGTTCACTACATATGTTCGTAAAGAAACTGATAAAACACACAGGTGAAAAATCAAGGTGACTTACAAAGATGAGGACAAGAGCAAGAGAGGGATTGCGGACATGTAGTGTCCACAACTAATAATCAATGTGGAATCTGAAAAGATACGTATCCTAAAATCATGATGGTGTGCACATGCTAGCAGAAAGGAACGAGTTGGGTAGATAACTGTCATTGTAGCAAAGTATTTATAAACACAAAATCAGATCTCTTATACGTTTCGTTCATTTTTGTTCTATTATCTATACAATAGGCCATAATTGATTTTGTCCCTGGCATATTCCCATGTTCAATGAGCTTTCGGTTTTGATTTGGTTATTTTGCCTAAAAAACTTTTAGGCCTACCTATAGACATTTTTTTTTAAACAACTCTGCATCTCTGCCCAACCTGGCAAGAGTGGCCGAAAGGTTGTTTAGCATCCCCAGTGGCTCTGAAAGTTTGGAGAGGGTATTCTCCGCTGCTGGCCGGCTCTCCAGACATCATCACATGAGCCTGAAGCCACGGACTGGCAAAACTCATGTTTCTAAAAATGAATTCAAAGACATTAATAAGTCATTTTTCGTTTAATTTGTATTTCATTCTAAGTAAGTCACAACCTATATGCGCAATTTATAGACTAATGATTTAATACAACGAAATGTTGTTTAAAAACGGAGCGCTTTATGTCCCTACCAGCCGAGTGTCACACTCACACATGCTTCACAAATTATTTCTTTGTAGGCTATAGCCTTGAAATAATTGAAATAACATAGACTAAATAATTCATTTTTGCTCCTTGTCTCCTGACCTATTTAGAGTGTTTATATGATGTTTAATAAGACATGTAGCCTAATTGAAATGATGTGTGTTTCTTACATTCACCGTTTCATGTTTATTCAAATACGTTTCATTCAAATCCATATGGTTTGGTTTCAATTCTTCAAAACCAATTGGTAGGTCCAGGTTTCACAAAAATAGATGGGTGTTGATTGGAGTGAATTTGGAGCGGCAGTTTGTTTCTTCCTGTGAGCACACAGCAGTTTTTAGCAGAGGGTGGGAAAGGACATGGAGCACAGAGCGGTGGACAAATAAGAGAGCGAGAGGATTTCCAACCACAACTCCGCTCACTAGTGGTATTGTTGTTTCTGTCTTAACATATTTTGATGAGTGTCTTATAGGAGGCTATATTAAGAGTGCTGTACCAATTTAACTGGTATGTGGTAGTAATGCCCCATCAATTTAAAATAGGGGACAGATTAGAGTGGCAGCAAGTCTTAAACCTTTAATGCTTGAGCATTTTTCCATGTCTTTTTTAAATCTGTTTTGCCCTGTAGTCGCTGTCAGTTTGGAAAGACATGCTCCTGAACTTTGGCGATTACAAGGATTTTTTAAATGTCTCGCTTTGGGCTGGATGTGTCAATGTGTAGTTCATACATGCAGAATTAGTCTTACCTCAATTAGCCACCAAATTCCTAGTTTGAAAGCAACTGTTTTTCCTAGAACTGTGCTGCACAATTTTTCCTACATTTCCCCCCACGTGGGCCAGCCCCCTAGCAATTAGAGTTATAGCCTGTGCTTGACTTGGACTGAAATAGGTGCCAGTACTAATTTCGGGTGCCGGTTTTGTTTACATTTATGTGCAGGAACTCCACAATACTGTTGAGCTAATAAGAGGTGCAGGATCACCACAATACTGTTGAGATAATAAGAGGTGCAGGAGCTATACAATACTGTTGAGCTAATAAGAGGTGCAGGAGCTCCACAATACTGTTGAGATAATAAGAGGTGCAGGAGCTTCACAATACTGTTGAGATAATAAGAGGTGCAGGAGATCCACAATACTGTTGAGATAATAAGAAGTGCAGGAGCTCCACAATACTGTTGAGCTAAGAGGTGCAGGAGCTCCACAATACTGTTGAGATAATAAGAGGCGCAGGAGCTCCACAATACTGTTGAGCTAATAAGAGGTGCAGGAGATCCACAATACTGTTGAGATAATAAGAAGTGCAGGAGCTCCACAATACTGTTGAGCTAAGAGGTGCAGGAGCTCCACAATACTGTTGAGATAAGAGGTGCAGGAGATCCACAATATTGTTGAGCTAATAAGAGGTGCAGGAGCTTCACAATACTGTTGAGATAATAAGAAGTGCAGGAGCTTCACAATACTGTTGAGATAAGAGGTGCAGGAGATCCACAATACTGTTGAGATAATAAGAAGTGCAGGAGCTTCACAATACTGTTGAGATAATAAGAGGTGCAGGAATTCAAGAACTAGAACATTTGAGGTGCCGGTACTCCTGCCCATGTCAAGCACTGGTCCTAGCCAATGAGCTTCAGCGCTTTGCCATTTGAGTGACAGCTAGCAAGATGTGCACACACAGCACAGCGAGAGAGAGCAATGACGTGGTGCACATATCTGCCCATACTGTATGTGACGTAGTACGCAATATTCGGCGACCACTTTTGTCTTGTGAATGCATCTTTCAGAATTACAGGCTAAAAAGTATACAAACGTACTGCAGAATCTCTTTAACGTCTCTAGAAGTGCAAGTAATATAAACCACCAAATATGTATTGATTTGATGTAATGTGTAAACACCTGACCTTTCAGCCAACCTGCTTGTTCCAATTCCATGTAATTACAGTAAAATACAAACCCCATCTCCCCTCAATGAATTTCATTCATTCATCCAGTCAATTATTCACACATTCATCATTCTACGGTATTATACTGTGTCATTACACAGTACTTGCTTTGATACTGTGTTTAGATTACAGTAGGTGTACTTGTCACGATCGTCTAATGAATTAACGGACCAAGGCGCAGCGTACGTAGAGTTCCACATGTTTAATCAAATGAAACTCACAAAAACAACAAAGAAGAATAAACGATACGTGAAGCTCAAGCAGTGCTCACAGGCAACTACACAGAAACAAGATCCCACAAAACACAGTGGGATAATGGCTGCCTAAATATGATCCCCAATCAGAGACAACGATAAACAGCTGCCTCTGATTGGGAATCATACCAGGCCAACATAGAAATAAATGAACTAGATCACCCACCCTAGTCACACCCCGACCTAACCAAAATAGAGAGTACCCCCCCCCCCCAAAGGTGCGGACTCCGGCCGCAAAACCTGACTCTATAGGGGAGGGTCCTTGTGGGCGTCTAGCGTCGGTGGCGGCTCCGGTGCGGGGCGAACTACCCACTCCGCTCGTGGATTTGCCAGCATCGGTGGCGGCTCTGGTGAGGGACTTTGCTCCCGCCCAGACCACGGGTCCGGCCATGGAGCCGGGTAGAACGCCGTACCCGGGCTGGGCATCGGCGCAGAGGAGGGCCCCGGCCATGGAGCTGGGTTGTACGCCGCACCCGGACTGGGCACCGGCGCCGAAGAAGGCTCCGGCCATGGAGCTGAGTTGACCGCCGTGCCTGGACTGGGCACTCGCGCAGAGGAAGGCTCCTGCCATGGAGAGGGACTGGACGCCGTGCCTGGACTGGACATCTGCGCAGAGGAAGGCTTCTCCCATGGAGGGGGACTGGAAGCCGTGCCTGGACTGGACATCGGCGCAGAGGAAGGCTCCTGCCATGGAGCAGGACCGGACGCCGTGCCTGGACTGGGCACCGGCGCAGAGGAAGGCTCCGGCCTTGGAGCCGGACTGGACGCCGTGCCTGGACTGGACATCGACGCAGAGGAAGGCTCCTGCCCTGGAGCTGGAGGTTTCGGACCGTGGCCCGTCGCAGGAGGTTCCGTACCGTGGACCGTCGCAGGAGGTTCCGGACCGTGGACCGTCGCAGGAGGTTCCGGACCGTGAAACATCGTTGGAGGTTCCGGACTGTGAAACGTCGCCGCAAGCTCCGGACTGTGAACCGTCGCCGCAAGCTCTGGACTGGGAATCGTCGCCGGAAGCTCTGGACTGGGAATCGTCGCCGGAAGCTATGGACTGGGAATCGTCGCCGAAAGCTCTGGACTGGGAATCGTCGCCGGAAGCTCTGGACTGGGGACCGTCGCCGGAAGCTCTGGACTGGGGACCGTCGCCTGAAGCTCTGGACTGGGGACCGTCGCCTGAAGCTCTGGACTGGGGAGGCGCACTGGAGGTCTGATGCGTGGGGCCGGCACAGGTGGCACCGGACGGGTGACACACACTTCAGGGCGAGTGCGGGGAGCAGGCACAGGACGTACCTGACTGGGAAGGCGCACTTGAGGGAGAGTGCGAGGAGCAGGCACAGGACATACCTGACCGGGAAGGCCCACTTGAGGGAGAGTGTGAGGCCATATGCTGGCTCCTTTCCTGTTTCAAATGTGTTACGGGGAACGTATATATTTCCCAAATTGACCTTCTCCTGTAACATACAGTATATATATATGTAACACATGTAAGCCCTTTACTATTCCAGTACCTGACGTACCTGACTGGGAAGGCGCACTTGAGGGAGAGTGCGAGGAGCAGGCACAGGACGTACCGGACTGGGGACACACACTTCAGGGAGAGTGTGAGGAGGAGGCACAGGACGTATTGGGCTGTGGAGGCGCACTGGAGACCTGGTGAGTAGAGCTGGCACAGATGGTGCCGGAACAATGACACACTCCGCACGGTGAGTGCGGGGAGCTAGCACAGGACATACTGGGCTGTGGAGGCGCACTGGAGACCTGTTGCGTAGAACCGGCACAAATTGTACCGGAACGATGACACATTTCGCACGGCGAGTGTGGGGAGCTGGCGCAGGACGTACTGGGCTGTGGAGGCGCACTGGAGACCTGGTGCGTAGGGCCGGCACAAATTGTACCGGAACGGTGACACACACTTCAGGGCGAGTACGTGGAGGAAACACAGGACGTACCGGACTGGGGAGACGCACTGGAGGCCAGATGCGTGAAACCGGTGCAGATGACACCGGTCTGGTGTCACGCTCCTCAGCACGCCCACGCTGCAGCACTCTTATCGCCACCACCTCTCTCCGGAATCTTTCATGGAGTTCCTCCTTCGACTCCCTGACGGTCTCTGGCTCATTCCTCGGCTCCGCCGACCACCCCGTGTGCCCCCCCAAAAGAATTGGGCTGTCTTTTGGGCTTACTCTGTGGCCGCGAACCCCAGCGTCGTCGCTGTCCTCCCTTCTCTCCCTGCGTCTGCTTCCATGGAAGGCTTTCGTCTCCAGCCATAATTTCCTCCCAAGTCCGGGATGTCTTCTCCTCCTTTATCTCCTCCCAAGCCCAGGATACCTTCTCTTCCTGGGCACGCTGCTTGGTCCTGTTGTGGTGGGATCTTCTGTCACGATCGTCTAATGAATTAACGGACCAAGGCGCAGCGTACGTAGAGTTCCACATGTTTAATCAAATGAAACTCACAAAAACAACAAAGAAGAATAAACGATACGTAAAGCTCAAGCAGTGCTCACAGGCAACTACAAGGAAACAAGATCCCACAAAACACAGTGGGAAAATGGCTGCCTAAATATGATCCCCAATCAGAGACAACGATAAACAGCTGCCTCTGATTGGGAATCATACCAGGCCAAGATAGAAATAAATGCACTAGATCACCCACCCTAGTCACACCCCGACCTAACCAAAATAGAGAATAAAAAGGCTCTCTATGGTCAGGGCGTGACAGTACTGCAATATGAAATACAGTAACTTACTTGCCACTTTGCTGCCTGTAAGTTACTGTCAAATTCACAGCAAGCCCTTTACAGTGTAGCTATCACTAGCTAACAGGGAAACATGTCATTCTTCTTACATGTACTACTAAAGTTCAAAAGCATTGGATTGGTGTAAAGATGGTTTAGTGTGTTTACAACATATTTTTTGCACCAGTCTCAGCGCAATTAATTTTTTTTCACATTGAGATGAACTTTATTTTAGAAACCGAACCTAACTTATGACCTGACCCATGACCTTATGTATTACTGCTGATCCAACGCATGCTTTCTGTCCTTAACACTGAAACTGAAACTAAATCATATAACAACGAATAGAAATATGTCGATACAACTAAAAGTAAATAATAACTAGCAAGTCAGGTCTGAAAATGAACTGAAACTAAACTGAATTTAAAATAGAAAGCAAAATTCTAGAAATATACATGAATATAAAAAACCTAAACTATAATAACCTTGGTGTGTGTACTGTGTGTGTGTGTGCACCTTTGTGTGTCATGACGTGTCTATTCTTACATCTGTATTTCTGTCCTCACAGTCTGTCATTAATGATCACCAATGTGTGTCTGTGTGTCAGTGCAGATTTGGAAGAAGATGAGAAAAAAGAACAGTCCTTGGTCTGGGCAGCATTGAAAGGTGCTGGTATATTTGACATTGGCGTTACAAAAACATTTCACACAAATTGATGCTGTAGTGTCATCGATTCAAACAATGAAAACATGAACAATAAAAAAAACTGCATGCTCAACTTAGAACGAGTGACATTCCCAAAAGTCTCTTTTTTTTAATGGATTCTTTTAATAACATTTTTATAAGCAATAACATATTCATTTTATAGAAAATAAACATCTCTAGGAAATACTATACACAATTATATTAGTACATCACATCTTACATTTAAACCGCGTCAAATACTTATATACACCATTAAATAATGAGAGCATCATAATCAAGAATCAGAAGAAGAGGTTTGTGGTGGGATGCTTTGCTCTTGTTGGTACTGTACGCCCTAATACTGTATGTGTCCACTGATATGAAGTACTAAAGTACTGTACACTATATCCTAAAGTAGTACTGAAGTACTGTACACTACACCCTAAAGTAGTACCGAAGTACTGTACACTACACCCTAAAGAGGCTGTCTGTGTGTGTGAGAATGCTGCAGTAAGGGGAACAGGCTACGCTACTCTGAGTGCCACATACAGAAAAAGGAATGAGAGAGACACACTTGATGTGGAGTCAGAAAACTGAAACATTCCGAATATGGACACCGTACAACAGTCACGGTTCCCCATTTAATGGGGAGGACTGTGTTACTGTACGGTGTCCATATTATGACATATTTGAGTCTCTGTACGGTTGATTCAGCTCTATGGTGCTGAGAACTCAAGTCGTATAGGACTAAGAATCTATTGGAGTCGAATCCTTGTTAATTTTTATGGAGCCAGCAGCCTTTGGTGATGGAGATGATGGACAGAGATATTGATGAAGAACTGTGGTGAGATGAGATGACATGACGTGTGAGATGATGCGGGCCGGGCCCTAAGCCCTGACCTTTAACCTTTATGGTGATGATGTGGCGTCTACTGTACATCATGTTGTATGAGCACACGGCTGAACTTCGACTCGGTGACCCCCAGAGTTTTGACTCCCCCCAATATCCAAATTAGCACACTGCCCACTTAGAATGAAGCAATGTATAAGGCATGCATTCTAAGTAGTACGCTAGTGTGAATATTGAAACCTAGATTTTTATAAAAATGTTTAATTGAACACAAAGCGGGACAGATACCAACGCTGACTCAATGGTGTCGTATAGCCGTAATATGCACATCAAAATACATACCGGAAGAAGAACGTTATATTAAAATACCGTCATTTTTTCTTTCTGTCAATATCAGAATCATATTTAGAATCTGTTAAAGCACGCAATGTACAATTTTTATAACACTTAAGCGCACATCGAGATACATCCAGGGGAGGGGCGGCTTCTTTTGACGCATGACATCTTGAATTGGAACACGCTCGTTCCCTTCCTTGTACAAGCACACACACACAGTTGATGTCACACACACCGCGACCTGGAACTCGGACAGCATAGCCGGAGGGGGCCTATTCTGGCCAATCGCAATCCACCAGGTGTCTAAAAATGATAGCGACCGTTCCAGAGGCAGAACAGTGCAGCGTGAATTTAAAACAGCTCCCTGTCTCGCCCCTTCTCTCTCCCCCACTCTCTCTGGAGGGGTGGTCTCTAAGTAACCATGGCTGCCAGGTGTCTAGACTCCAGACACAGACAGACAGGGCTGTGAAAGACTCTCTCAAAACACCGCAGTCCGTCTGTCCGTGAAGGAGACTGTCTATCAGACAGACAATGCAGTCTCTCTCTCTGTCTGGTTATCAGGGGTGGCTGAGATAAAGCAGTGCCGTTGCCAGGGGTTACGGGGGTTGCTCTGAGGGATCTGCTGTCTAGTGTCTGTATTGCTGCCATCGATGGTGCCTCAGAGGATCCCCAGCCATCCCCATTGGCCGATGCGTCTGTCCGTCATAACGTCTCATCATGACTCATCATCATCAGGTTTGGGTGGGGGGATGTCCTATCTGTCTGTCTGTCAGTACTGCATAGGTGATGCTCACTGGGGCTGGGTAGTGCTCTATTTTACAAAGCCTGGAAGACAAAGACAAATTATGTATGAGGGCGATTGGTGTTCACTTCAAAACAAGTGCACAAAGATAATGTTATATATGAAAAAAATGAATATTGTGGTTTTTAGAGTGTATGGGTGATCTGTGTGTGTTGTGTCATACTGTCTGCAGGTTCAGTAGGTCTCTCTCTCTGGACATATGTACTCATGCCTGCTGAAATAGAACGCACCAGCACTCACAGCACTGCAATGTGTGTGTGTTATTCTCCATGGCCAGCGCAGAATGGGACCTTTAATTGCCATGGTCACTGCAAACATGAAAGCTGCAGTGTCTGTGTGCCTGAGTCTCTGCTCTGAGCTAACATGAAAGCTGCAATGTCTGTGCTTGCGCGCTGGTGTGTGTGTGTGGTTGTGCACTACTGTAGACATGAAAGCTAGCTGCAGTGTGCGTGTGGTTGTGCACTACTGTAGACATGAAAGCTAGCTGCAGTGTGCGTGTGGTTGTGCACTACTGTAGACATGAAAGCTAGCTGCAGTGTGCGTGTGGTTGTGCACTACTGTAGACATGAAAGCTAGCTGCAGTGTGCGTGTGGTTGTACACTACTGTAGACATGAAAGCTAGCTGCAGTGTGCGTGTGGTTGTGCACTACTGTAGACATGAAAGCTAGCTGCAGTGTGCGTGTGGTTGTGCACTACTGTAGACATGAAAGCTAGCTGCAGTGTGCGTGTGGTTGTGCACTACTGTAGACATGAAAGCTAGCTGCAGTGTGTGTGTGGTTGTGCACTACTGTAGACATGAAAGCTAGCTGCAGTGTGTGTGTGGTTGTGCACTACTGTAGACATGAAAGCTAGCTGCAGTGTGCAGTAGTGGAGGATGCAGGATGCAGCTGGCCAGTGAACCGGCTCCTGTGAAAGACAAGGTGGGAACGCCTACTAACTACACTGGTGTGGCGCTTCCCCCCTTTTCCTCGGCAGTCTCTCTCTCTCTTTCTATTTCTCTCCCTCCCTCTCTCCTTCTCTTTCTGAATCTCTCCCTCTCCATCTCTATTTCTTTCTCTTTCTGAATCTCTCCTTCCCTCTCTCTCTTTCTCTTTCTGAATCTCTCCCTCCCTCTCTCTCTTTCTCTTTCTGAATCTCTCCCTCCCTCTCTCTCTCTTTCTCTTTCTGAATCTCTCCCTCCCTCTCTCTCTTTCTCTTTCTGAATCTCTCCCTCCCTCTCTCTCTTTCTCTTTCTGAATCACTCCGTCTCCATCTCTATTTCTTTCTCTTTTTGAATCTCTCTCTTTCTCCCTCCCTCTCTCTTTCTCTTTCTGAATCTCTCTCTCTCCCTCTCTATTTCTCTTTCTGAATCTCTCTCTCTCTCTCCCTCTCTCTTTCTCTATCTGAATCTCTCTCCCTCTGTCTCTCAGTATTCTCTTTCTCTTCTGTCGCTCTCTATATTCTCTCTCTTTCTCTCTCTATATGTAGTCTCTGTCTCCCTTTCTCATTCTCTTTGTATCTCTGAGTCTCTCTGTGATGTAGCGGCCCACTGCTCTCCTTTTGTTTCTACACATCTGCAGAGAACACAAAAACAGCCTCTGTTTGTCTCCTACTGTGTGTGTAATATGTGTTGTGAGTGTGTGTGTGTGTGTGTGTGTGTTTGTGAACATTCACAATGTTCATATGTTTTTGTGTGAGTTTGCACAATATGTGCCTGCTGTTTGTGTGTGCCTGTGTATATGTCTGCCTGTTGTGTGTATGCGCTTGCCTGTATGTGTGTGGGTGCCTGTGTGTGTGCGCTTGCCTGTGTGTGTGTGTGCCTGTGTGTGTGTGTGCGTGTGCCTGTTGTGTGCGTGCGCTTGCCTGTGTGTGTGTGTGTGTGTGTGTGCCTGTGTGTGGGTGCCTGTGTGTATGTATGCCTGTGTGTGTGCGCTTGCCTGTGTGTGCCTGTGTGTGTGTACCTGTGTGTGTGTGTGTGTGTGTGCCTGTGTGTGTGTGTGTTTCTGTGTGTGCAGCGGTTCCCTGCCCATGTGAGATTGCTCCCTTCCTCCCTCCTTTCCTTCCTCCATCTCTCCTGCTGGTGTCTGTGTCTGTGTTGTAGAACAGTGAGAGGAGGAGAGCAGAGGAACAGAGAACAGAGGCAGAGTTCCATGGGGGGGGGTTGTGCCTGGGATTGTGTCTGTGTATCTCTACTGCTCTCTGATTAGGCTGCTCAGTCTGCTAAATTAGCATCGCACAGACCTCTCTCTCTCTCTCTCTCTCTCTCTCTCTCTCTCGCTCTCTCTCTCTCTGCTTCTATACGTGGGAGGGGAAGAGAGGAGGGAGTGGGATAGGATATAGGGACAGGAAAGGAGAGAAGAGAGAGAGAGGGAGGGAGAGGGGAGGAGAGATGGAGTGAGAGGGGAGGAGAGATGGAGGGAGCGAGGGGAAGGCAGGGGGTGGGCGTGATGCTTTTTTGATCAGCAGCCAGATTTTCACCCTTGTCTGTCAGTCTACACAGAGGAGAGGAGAGAGGGATGGGGAGAATAGAGGAGGGAGGGAGGGGGAGAGTAGAGGAGGGAGAGGAGAGGGGTGAGGAGAGAGGAGATGAGAGAGAGGCTGCTGCCTCAATGCACCGCTGCTCCCTGCTGAATGTCAGTACCCCTCTCTCTCCCCTCCCCCTTCCCTCCATCATTGACCTTCCTCCAGAGTGCAGTGTGGCGATACCGCCGCCAGATGGCGCCTCCCATAAAGAAAACTGCAACCTTGGAAATCCAAACAAAACAGGAAGAGTGGGCTGCTAATGTAATCACACTCCCACTTTCAGTCATAACAATGCACAGCGTGGCTGACTAATGTTTTCCGAGAGGTGCAGTGTGAGAGGTAGCTAGTGGGATAAAGTGTAGGATGATTTGCCATTTTGTCAAGGTCATTCGTAGGACTCCCTGTGCAGTCATTTAAAATGAACAAATGTAGCAGATGACATCTTAATGTGCATAGGGCTTCATCCCAAATGGCACACTATTAACTGTGTAGAGCACTTCTTTTGACCAGGGCCCTATATGGATGTTAATTAATGGGCAACATACATTCCACAACAGTAACATTCTTGTTCCTATGCATAGAATGTGTTTGTCATTAGAACATTGGGTGCTGACATGGATGATAGTCAGCTGAACTCTGCCAACCCAGTTGGAGCTGGGTTCCTATCCTATGTCTGCTACCCTTTTAGCTTGGTGCTGAACGCTCTATTATGGTCTGTGTTTAGTGATGGGAGGGAATCGACAGGCTGACCTCCAGCCCTGCAGAATGCTGTGTGAGACCAATCAGTGTTCAGTGTTCAGGTGGCGTTAACAGTGGTGTTAGTGGACTGGCCAGTCAATAGTGCTCAGCGCCAGGCAGAGATGCCTGATAGGCTGTTGCCACGGGAGATGCAGAGACACACGACCTTGGTTACACAAATCCTCTGTCTCTGTCTGTGTCCGACTCTCTCTCTGTCCATTTATGAGTCTGTGTCTGTCTGTTTATGTGTGTGTGTGTGTGTCTGTTTATGTGTGTGTGTGTGTCTGTTTATGTGTGTGTGTGTGTGAATGTCTCTCTAAATCTCTTTTTCCTTACTCTCTGTCACTGTCACTATATGTCATTCTCTGTATGTCTGTCTTTCTGTCAAAAACTGAAATTGAATGTATTGTAATATCACAATATTTTAAATTCCTAACCAGAGGGGCTAGAGAGATGGGAGTCTTGGATTATAGGAATGTTTACGGAGACAAAAGTAAAATTATTCTGATGTGTATCGTTCTGTTCTCTCAGGGTGGGTGAGTCTCCAGAAAAAGACAGGAAAGTACAGAAGAAGCCAAAGAGCCCTCCCACTAACAGGTACAGTAGAGAACAGTGCTGCCCCCTACTGACTGCACATACGTGGCTCTGACTGTCTCCTATACTTCACATCGCTTACTGTCTCCTATACTTCACATCGCTTACTGTCTCCTATACTTCACATCGCTGACTGTCTCCTATATTTCACATATCTTACTGTCTCCTATACTTCACATATCTGACTGTCTCCTATACTTCACATATCTGACTGTCTCCTATACTTCACATATCTTACTGTCTCCTATACTTTACATATCTGACTGTCTCCTATACTTCACATATCTTACTGTCTCCTATACTTCACATATCTTACTGTCTCCTATACTTCACATATCTTACTGTCTCCTATACGTTACATCTCTGACTGTCTCCTATACTTCACATATCTTACTGTCTCCTATATTTCACATCTCTGACTGTCTCCTATACTTCACATATCTTACTGTCTCCTATACTTCACATATCTTACTGTCTCCTATACGTCACATATCTTACTGTCTCCTATACTTCACATCGCTTACTGTCTCCTATACTTCACATCGCTTACTGTCTCCTATACTTCACATCTCTGACTGTCTCCTATATTTCACATCTCTGACTGTCTCCTATACTTCACATCGCTGACTGTCTCCTATATTTCACATATCTTACTGTCTCCTATACTTCACATATCTGACTGTCTCCTATACTTCACATATCTGACTGTCTCCTATACTTCACATATCTTACTGTCTCCTATACTTTACATATCTGACTGTCTCCTATACTTCACATATCTTACTGTCTCCTATACTTCACATATCTTACTGTCTCCTATACTTCACATATCTTACTGTCTCCTATACGTTACATCTCTGACTGTCTCCTATACTTCACATATCTTACTGTCTCCTATATTTCACATCTCTGACTGTCTCCTATACTTCAAATATCTTACTGTCTCCTATACTTCACATATCTTACTGTCTCCTATACGTCACATATCTTAATGTCTCCTATACTTCACATATCTTATTGTCTCCTATACTTCACATATCTTATTGTCTCCTATACTTCACATCTCTGACTGTCTCCTATACTTCACATATCTGATTGTCTCCTATACTTCACATATCTTATTGTCTCCTATACTTCACATCTCTGACTGTCTCCTATACTTCACATATCTGACTGTCTCCTATACTTCACATATCTTACTGTCCCCTATACTTCACATATCTTACTGTCTCCTATACTTCACATCTCTGACTGTCTCCTATACTTCACATCTCTGACTGTCTCCTATACTTCACATCTCTGACTGTTTCCTGTATTTCACATATCTTACTGTCTCCTATACTTCACATATCTTACTGTCTCCTATACTTCACATATCTTACTGTCACCTATACTTCACATCTCTGACTGTCTCCTATACTTCACATCTCTGACTGTCTCCTATACTTCACATCTCTGACTGTCTCCTATACTTCACATATCTTACTGTCTCCTATACTTCACA
>NC_092086.1:28458112-28496051 GCF_045679555.1 Salvelinus alpinus
CTAGAGACTATATCTCTCTCATCATTACTCAATGCCTAGGTTTACCTCCAATGTACTCACATCCTACCTTACCTTTGTCTGTACACTATGCCTTGAATCTATGCTATCGTGCCCAGAAACCTGCTCCTTTTACTCTTTGTTCCGAACGTGCTAGACGGCCAGTTCGTATAGCATTTAGCCGTACCCTTATCCTACTTCTCCTCTGTTCCTCTGGTGATGTAGAGGTTAATCCAGGTCCTGCAGTGCCTAGCCCCACTCCCACTCCCCAGGTGCTCTCATTTGTTGACTTCTGTAACTGTAAAAGCCTTGGTTTCATGCATGTTAACATTAGAAGCCTACTCCCTAAGTTTGTTTTACTCACTGCTTTAGCACAATCTGCCAACCCGGATGTCTTAGCCGTGTCTGAATGCTGGCTTAGGAAAACCAACAAAAACCCTGAAATCTCCATCCCTAACTATAACATTTTCCGCCAAGATAGAACTGCCAAAGGGGGCGGTGTTGCAATCTACTGCAAAGATAGCCTGCAGAGTTCTGTATTACTATCCAAGTCTGTACCCAAACAATTCGAGCTTCTACTTCTAAAAATTCACCTTTCCAGAAACAAGTCTCTCACTTTTGCCGCTTGCTATAGACCTCCCTCTGCCCCCAGCTGTGCCCTCGATACCATATGTGAATTGATTGCCCCCCATCTATCTTCAGAGCTCGTGCTACTAGGTGACCTAAACTGGGACATGCTTAACACCCCGGCCATCCTACAATCTAAGCTTGATGCCCTCAATCTCACACAAATTATCAATGAACCTACCAGGTACAACTCCAAATCCGTAAACACGGGCACCCTCATAGATGTCATCCTAACTAACTCGCCCTCCAAATACACCTCTGCTGTTTTCAATCAAGATCTCAGCGATCACTGCCTCATTGCCTGCATTCGTAATGGGTCTGCGACCAAACGACCACCCCTCATCACTGTCAAACGCTCCCTAAAACACTTCTGTGAGCAGGCCTTTCTAATCGACCTGGCCGGGGTATCCTGGAATGACATTGACCTCCTCCCGTCAGTAGATGAAGCCTGGCTATTCTTTAAAAGTGCCTTCCTCACCATCTTAAATAAGCATGCCCCATTCAAAAAATATAGAACTAGGAATAGATATAGTCCTTGGTTCACTCCAGACCTGTCTGCCCTTGACCAGCACAAGGTCAACTGCCCGGCACCCTCCACAGCAACCCGCCAAAGCCCCCACCATTTCTCCTTCACCCAAATCCAGATAGCTGATGTTCTGAAAAAGCTGCAGTCTCTATGGGGGTGCCACAGGGTTCAATCCTCGGGCCGACTCTCTTCTCTGTATACATTAATGATGTTGCTCTTGCTGCTGGTGATTCTCTGATACACCTCTACGCAGACGACACCATCGTGTCGTCTGCGCAGACGACTGTGCCCAATATGTCACTGTGTCCAACATGTAAATGTGTCCAATATGTCACTGTGGCCAATATGTCACTGTGTCCAACATGTCACTTTGCCCAATATGTCACTGTGTCCAACATGTAAATGTGTCCAATATGTCACTGTGGCCAATATGTCACTGTGTCCAACATGTAAATGTGTCCAATATGTCACTGTGTCCAATATGTCACTGTGTCCAATATGTAAATGTGTCCAAAATGTCACTGTGTCCAATATGTCACTGTGTCCAATATGTCACTGTGTCCAATATGCCAGTGTGTCCAACATGTAAATGTGTCCAAAATGTCACTGTGTCCAATATGTCACTGTGTCCAACATGTAAATGTGTCCAAAATGTCACTGTGTCCAATATGTCACTGTGTCCAACATGTACATGCGTCCAATATGTCACTGTGACCAACATGCACAGTTCCCTACACAATAGACTAGAACAAATATTTTTCTTATTTACTATTACTATTTTATTTCATAGTAATGTAAAACCCCCATTCATATCTAACTGTGGGAGGCTAGCATTATAGATTACAATCATGTACAGTTTACTGTATGTGCAATACAGCACTTGAAATATTGACTCTCCATTGGTAAGATGTAATATCAGTATCAACCGGAGAGAGAGAGGGGGAAAGAGAGAGAGAGAGAGAGAGAGAGAGAGGGAAAGAGAGAGAGAGAAATCAGCATAGAGAAAGAAGGTCTCACCGTTTCTGTGGAGGTGTGAACAGCCTCTTTCAGGCCGTACAGCCTCCCGGCCACCATGATGATCCCATTGGTCCAGATAGCACAGTTCTCATGAGCCCAGTGTTCCTTAGCCTCCGCCTCCTCCTTCAGTCTCTGGAGCAGGCCTCCTCCTCCATTGCCCCCTTCCTGACCCCCAGCTGTGGCCTCCGCAGCCCTCCTCTCCCCCTGGAGCTTCTGCATCCTCCTGAACCGATCCCGTAGGGTGGGCCGGTGCGTGCTTCCGCTCTCCGCCGGTGCCCTCTCTGCCCTCCTGGGGCGCCAATGGTGGGGGTGGGGCTGATGATGGTGACTCCCACCACTACTACTACTGCCCTCCTTTGTGACTGTCTCCATATCCACCTTTTCACTAACTTCCTTTTTGAAGCTGTGGTCTCCTTCGCTTTTTGGGCTGCTGCTGCTTGGTTCCTTGATGCTACTGTTGTAGCTTATTTTCTCCTGGTTTTCCCTCGGGGTTTCTGTATGTCTTGCTGACAGGATTTTGCGGGGGATGCTATCCTCTGGGAAGTAGGGCCCACACAAATCCCCCAGCTCACGGTAATTTGCTGGCTTTCCACACAGGCAACACGTTAGACACCTGTCAATTAACGTTGTGTTAACCAAGGGCCCCTGGAGCATAGCTGAGGAGCTGGGTATCGCCTTGGCAACTGTGACTGGGTTTTTAATTTTGTCCGGGCTCTTTTTCCGGGGCTTCTGAAGCACCATCTTCACCTCTTCATCGCGCCTGTTGACGATGGTACAGAGAGAGGTGAAGTCTCTGGAGCTGTCCATACGCACATATGGACAGAAGGAGTGTTTGATTCTGCTTTTAGGAGTCTTACTCAGTACCTGTTTGAGAGAGGGCTCCGGCTGCTTTTCCTCTGACACTGCAGGACTTTCCTTTTTCCATTTCTTCTTCTTGAGTCTGGCCTCCCTCCCTGCAGCCTTTACCACCGCTTCAATCACCTCCATGGCGTCTTTGATTCCCTTTTTAGGACCAGGTTTTTTGTGAACCCTCAGAGGTTTGCTGCTCTGTTGTTCACCTGGGGCTCTCCCTCTCTTTTTGGAAGGGGATGAAGAGGGCTTCCTCCCTCGTTTGGAGGGAGGCGGCTGGATCATTTCTGTGGCGATCACCTGCGGGCTGTATGTGATCTCACCCGGGCCGGCTGGTAGAGCGGGCGTTGTTGTTAACGCTGTGTCAGTGGGTGTCTCTGTCTGCTGTTCTCCTGTTGTTGTCTCTACCTCCTCGTCAGCCACAGGCCCCTCTGAAGGCTGTCCTCCTTTCCTCTTCCTCCTCCTCTGTTTCAGGTGCATCTCGTGGTTGTTCTTGATGGCCCTCTGCTTGGCCAGCCGCGGCGTGTTGATGATCAAGCTCCCCGTCTCCATGGCGACCACCGTGGCGTCCGTGCTCTCTACCATGGCCCATTTCCTCCTCTTGGTCCTGGTGGGTTTGTTGGCGCCGCTCGCCGCTGCAGCGTCTGGCACCCCTGATGGGAGTGGCTCCGGCTGCACCCCCTCCCCGGTGTTTTGCTGCACCCTTCCCTCCTGTTCTGTGTTGTGGGCCCCCGTGGAGCTCCACACGTCCCCTGCTAACTCCTCCCGTGACACATCAGGGGCGCTCACCGCCGCCACTGGGGCCTCGCTCTCCTCCGAGATGGGCAGCGACACAGGCTTTAACATCACTTCATCTACTGTCGCCTCTGTGCTCTCGGGCTGTGGTGTTGGCGGGTGTTTCTTCGAACCGGTGCCCGAGTTTATTTTCTGAACCATGGCCTCGTATTTCAGACCCCTGCCTTTGCGCGGGGGGAGGTACTTGGTTTTAGTGGGACACTGAGAAGGGACACTGGGCATTTCACTAACCACATCACCGTCAGTCATCGTGGGAGGAGGGTTATCTTTGGTCAGCACAGTGATCAGAGAGGCCTTGATGTGTCTGCCTCTCCTTAGCCTTCTCTTGGGGCCTCCGACACCCATCTCCTTGGGTTTGACTAATGGAGGCTGGTTGGCCTGGTTGGCCTGGTCAGACTGGGGAGTTTCAGGCTGGGGCTGTTGTGGTTTTGGTTTTGGTTTTGGACCTCGCTTTTTCTTCACTGGAGGCTCTAGAGGCAGAGGACTGGGTTTTCTTTTGAGTGGAGGTACAGGTGCAGTTACAAGAGGTACAGCTACAGTCGGTTCTTTAGGTTTCTCAGGTGGAGCGACAGGTATACTAATGTCTGTTTTACTGGTGTCTGTTACACTGGTGTCTGTTACACTGTTGTCTGTTATGCTGGTGTCTGTAACGCTGGTGTCTGTTACCCTGGTGTCTGTTACACTGGTGTCTGTTACATTGGGGTCCGATACACTAGTGTCTGTTACTCTGTTGTCTGTTGCACTGACGTCTGTTGCAATGGTGTCGGTTTCACTGGTGTCGGTTTTACTGGTGTCTGATTTACTGGTGTCTGTTACACTGGTGTCTGGTTTACTGGTGTATGTTACACTGGTGTCGGTTTTACTGGGGTCTGTTGCTCTGGTGTCTGTTACACTGGTGTCTGTTACACTGGTGTCTGGTTTACTGGTGTCTGTTACACTGGTGTCTGGATTACTGGTGCCTGTTACACTGGTGTCTGGTTTACTGGTGTCTGTTACACTGGTGTCTGTTATACTTGTGTCTGTCTGGTTAGGAAAGACAGGGATGGCTGGCTCTATGCTCGTACGTTCCTCATTTTGTAACACTGCATTGGGCTTTGTTATACCTGTCAGGGTTTGAGTCAGGATTCCCTCAGATTGCTCCTTCTCTTTTTCCTTTGGAAGCTTATCCTGGGGGGGCTTTCTGGATCTCAGGACCATGTTCTTTCCGTCCTTGCCTGGAGCTTTCACTTCCTGGTTCCCATCACCTTGCTGAGTGTTGATGCTCAAGCTCTTCTGGCCTCTTCCTGGACCCCCTGTTATGAGTTGAATGGGACCTTCCTGTTCTGCCAACTTCAACTTAGAGCCCGTACCCCTGGGACGACCCCGGGGTGCTCCTTCAGTAGGTTTTGGACCTGGTTTGGGTCCTGGTTTTGGACCCGGTTTAGGCCCTGGTTTTAGACCTGGTTTTGGGCCTGGTTTAGGCCCCGATTTTAAACCTGGTTTTGGGCCGGGCTTTGGATCGGGTTTCAAACCTGGTTTTGGTCCTGGTTTTAGACTCGGCTTTGAACCTGGTTTTGGCCCTGGTTTTAGCCCTGGTTTAGGCCCTGGTTTTAACCCTGACTTCGGGCCTGGTTTTGGGCCTGGTTTCGAACCCGGTTTTCGCCCTGGTTTCCGTCTTTCAGGGGGCTGGGGATCCTTAGGAGTAGTGTCCTGCGCGTTGAACGAGCGAGTGCACATTCTGGAGCGGGAGCCCTCAACAAGCAGTTTGGATGTCTCGCTTATTGTGATTATGTCCTGGTGAGCGGCCATGTCTAGTTGATCGGAGAACAGAGCACTCTTGCTGGAGGGCATGCAGGGTTTCTGCGGTGGCGAGGGGGCACTCTCCCCCTCTCTCTCCACACTCAGCTGTCTCCTGAATTCCACACCTGAGTGCATCAGTCTCCTCCTGCCTCGGCCGTGCTTCCGTCCGAAAGCCTGCGGGTGTGCAGATGGGGCCACGGGTTCTGGCTTGGCTGAGGGGGTCACAGCGCTTGGGCAGCTGATGCCCGGCTCCATGTCCTCATCACCTTTCTTTGGCGAGGGTGGGGTGTTGGCCCAGGAGGGCGCTGAGTGCAGTATGGACTTCCCCGGCAGCTGAGGGGAGTCAGGCTCCAGCACGTTGGAATCGCTGCGATCGATATGGTCCCTGGTGTGAGACGGAGCTGGAGGTGTTGCTATCTCGCTGAGAGCTGAGAAAACCATCATGGCTGAGTGAGACTGGGGTGGAGTGTCACAAATGGCTGACCCACTTTCTGGGGATTCTGCTGCTGCTGCTGTTGCGTCCGGTTGTGCTGCTTGGCTTTCTGTCTCTGCAGGCTCTGTGTTACTGTAAGGCTGAGGCTCAGCCAGGCTCTGGCCTTCTGTTCTGCTGCACAGTTCTCCAGAAGGCTTCTCCTGTGGGCTCGTTCTATTGTTGAGGACCTCCTCAGTCGATGGCAGGCTCTCACTCTCTTCTCCCTCTCTCTCCTCAGCAGACAGAGGAGAAGATATGGAGTTCTGCTTTCTCTCCTCCTCCCCCTCCTCCTCATCCTCCTCTTCTTCTCTGCTCTCTCTCTTCTCTGAGGCGGAGAGCCTCTGGTCCAAAGCCTCGCCCCGTGGGGTAGGGGATGTGTTCTCCGAGCTGTCTTCCTTCTCTGTTAAATATTGATCTTGGTCAAGGTCACCCCTGGAAATATAGGGGGATGTCTTCACTGAGCTCTCAGAGTCAGTGGGAGATTCGGATTTGAAGGCCTCCGATTTCATCTCCTGGCCCAGGTCTCCCTTGTGGCTGGAGTCTGAGAGGCTTGGGGACTTATCCGCCGAGTCCCCCTTGCCTCGGTCATATTTGTTTTGTATCTTGTGGTACATGTTCTCGTCGTAGCAGTAGCTCTTTCCCTCGGTCACTGCTTTGTTGATCTTGCTATACAGCGCTGGGCCTTTCTCGTCCTCTGGCCATTTCTCCCGCTTCTCAGAGGTGTCTGTGACATTATCGCTGCCTCTGCAGCCACTCTCGCTGTCGGAGGTCTTTTTCACGCCATCATCCTCGTAGTCTGCTATTTTCTCTGTCCAGGCCAACTCCTCAAAGTTTTCCTTCAGTGGCAAGCCAAGACGTTGGATGTCTGGAGGGGACTGGCTCTCCTGCTTCATGGGGCTGGGAATCGTCACACTCACGGGGGACCTCTCATCCCCCACGCTCTTCATGGGGGTTTGTCGGGGTTCGTGACTCCCCTGTGACCTGGGGTCAGGGGTCATGTTGTCCCTGGAAGCCGCGCTCTGCAGGCAGGACACAGAGTCACCAGACCGGGTGGACATGTCATCCGGAGAGGTCATGGAGCAGGATGAGGCCGTGTCCAGGCCCAAGTGTGTGTTGTTGGGGGCCTGAGCTGGGCTCCTGCCCTGGCCGCAATAGTAGTACCCCCTCTCCAGCTGCTCCTCAGAACTACTGGAGTACCCCCCCTCCTGCATCTCCATGGGGACGAGTTGGTGCTGGTTGGTGCTGTAGAGGTCATGCATGGGGCCCCCACCATGCTGACCCTCGGGGCCTCCTGGCACTCCTTTGTAAACCTCTTCCTTCTTGGAGGAGCTGCCTCCACTGCTCCCAATGCTGCTGCGCTTGCCCCCCTTCTTGTTGGCGACCATGGCCTCGGAGAGCAGCAGCTGCTGCACATTGTTGGAGATGTTCTCCACCTGAGAGGTGAGGGCATTCAGGCTCCACAGGCTAGGGTTGGCAAGCAGCTTCTCAGAGAAGCGCTCCTTCATGGAGACCCCCTGTGTGTAGCTGTGCTGTGGGGTTGGGTGGGCCACGTTGGGGGACGAGGACGGGTGGGAGCGTGGCGGCATCAGCAAGCCCTGGTCCTGCAGACCCGCTGAGGAAGAGGAGGACGAAGAAGCCGCCCCTGGGGTCATTGGTGGCTGGCTGTACTGGAAGCTCTCTGGATTGGTCATCAAAGGGGAAGGGGTGGAGCTGTAGGAGGGTGAGCGGCCTACAGAGCGTGCAGGGGAGTGGCTGGAGGCAGGACTACATGTCTGGTAGTACTGCTCAGGGGATCTGACGGACAGCTCGGACAGACAGTAGTTCTGCTGGGGCTGGCTGAAGTGTTGGTATTTGGGGTGGGTCTCCTGGGGAGTGGGCATGCCTTGTAGTGGGGGCTGTGGCTCGTAGCCACCCCTGGAGGGAGTCTGTTGGTAGCTGTAACTGTTCTGGGGTGGCGGGCGGTATACCCCCTGCTTCAGACCACTGTGGCTGCCCATCTGCCTAGTGTACTGGGAGCTGGGCGGCATACTATATCCCTTGTAACAGTGGGGCATGGGGCTGCACTTCTCCATGTAGGAGGAGGAGGATGGCGAGGGGGACGGGGGGTGTTGGGGGTAGTGGAGGTGGCTCTGGGGGTACATCAACGGGGTCTGGCCTGGGTTTGCGGGATGGGGCTGGTGGTGTGGGCTTGTGTAGACCGGAGCAGAGGCCTGGTGGGGCTGGTGACACTGGCTCTGGGAGTGAGCCAGCATGTTCTGGTCCAGATACTGGGAGGACCCAGGGGGACCCGGCTCCATCCTGCCTACCATCTCCTGCTCGTACTGAGCTAGCTGAGCTGGGTCGTCCCACTTAGACTGCTGGAGGTGGCCCTCGCTCATATACTGGGCCGGGTATCCCCCCGGGCCCATGTGATTGCTGTAGCCGCCCGCCTGCACATGCTGGGGAGTGGGAGGAGGCCCTTGGCTCCCCCCACTGTAAGTCTTCTTATCATGAGCCGTTGAACCTCCTCCACCACCCACACCACCACCCACACCGCCTCCATTGCCCTGGGGGTATCCAGGGTATGCCTGCTGGCTGTAACAGTCCTTAGGTCCAGGTATGGGTCCACTTCCTGGTCCAGGTCCGGCCCCTGGTCCCGCTGGGGGCATCCCTGTAGCGGTGGCCAGGGCGTGCGCCTCGTAGACCTGCCTGGTCTGTCCGTGGTGGGGGTGCTGTCGGTAGCTCTCCAGGCGTGATAATTCATGGTGCTCCTGCTGGTAGCAGGGCTGGTTGCCGTGGAAACCGCTCCTCTCTCTGCTGAACGACTGCATGGCTCCAGCTATAGGTGGGGCGGGGGGAGGGAGGGGGTCGGGGGTGGGGGTGTTCTGACAGAGAGAGAGAGCGAGAGCGGGGGAGAGAGAGATGAGAGAAGGAGTGGAGAGGGAGATGGGGAAGAGGGGGAGGGATAGAAAAACAACAGAGAAGGAGGGGGTGTTAATATCACAGAGCCAGGACGTTACATCTCTACCTTCACGTCTCTAACCCCAACATCCTTCATCTCACCAGGACGTTACACCAGGACGTTACATCTCTACCTTCACGTCTCTAACCCCAACATCCTTCATCTCACCAGAACGTTACACCTCTACCTTCACGTCTCTAACCCCAACATCCTTCATCTCACCAGGACGTTACACCAGGACGTTACATCTCTACCTTCACGTCTCTAACCCCAACATCCTTCATCTCACCAGGACGTTACACCAGGACGTTACACCTCTACCTTCACGTCTCTAACCCCAACATCCTTCATCTCACCAGGACGTTACACCAGGACGTTACACATCTACCTTCACGTCTCTAACCCCAACATCCTTCATCCCACCAGGACGTTACACCAGGACGTTACACCTCTACCTTCACGTCTCTAACCCCAACATCCTTCATCCCACCAGGACGTTACACCAGGATGTTACACCTCTACCTTCACGTCCCTAACCCCAACATCCTTCATCTCACCAGGACGTTACACCAGGACGTTACATCTCTGCCTTCACGTCTCTAACCCCAACATCCTTCATCTCACCAGGACGTTACACCAGGACGTTACATCTCTGCCTTCACGTCTCTAACCCCAACATCCTTCATCTCACCAGGAAAGATCAGAGACACAACAACAAAGTCTTGCCTTTCTGAGATCAATTGACTTCATATCATGTTCAAATAAAATAAATGCTCGATTTGAATTCACAAGTAATGTTACTGTACACACCTGTACACAGCTGCACTGGAAATACATTCAAATGATTCATTTTCCCTTCACAGATTCTAAGCAAAGGACATATCTTCTGGGCAAGAGAAGATGGAGTCTAGACTCTGGTCAGGGAACAGTGAACAAGCTAGAAAACAGCGGCCATTTCACCCATCTCAAGATGGAGGGAGCTAGCCCGTTGTTGGCGGAGCTGGGATTGTCAGGTCATGCACGAGGCAGTGTGAGTCAGACATGTCTGTTAATGTGAGCTGCCGTCCAAACCAAGCCCGCCACGCAAGGACACGACCTCTGGAGGGGAAACCAGAATAGACGGGACACAAGAAAACACATAACCACATAATTGGTGTGATGAATAGGTGTGGTGTTAAGAGATAACGGTCGATTGAGATGTTCGTGACCGAATCCCGTCAATGTCATTCTGCATGAAAAATCTAATGGGAATTTTCACTGTGTTATTGTGAGGCTATTGTTACTCAATATTTACTTGTAATATGCAAGCACATGTTTCAGCATCACATGACAGCCATTAGTCCTCTCTCTCTCTCTCTCTCCTGCTCTCTCTCTCTCTCTTTCGCTCTCTCTCAATTAAATTCAAAGGGGCTTTATTGGCATGGAAACCTGTTTACATGTTACAGATAAATATTGGTTGTATTTACAATGTTGTTTGTGCTCCACTGGTTGCCCTTTTGTCATGGCAACGGGCCACACATCTTGCTGATGTGATGCCATACTGCGGTATTTCACCTAACAGATGTGGGAGTTCGTCAATGTTTTATTTGTTTATCAAATTCTTTGTGGGTCTGTGTAATCTGTGGGACATATGTATCTCTAATATGGTCATCCATTTGGCAGGAGGTTAGGAAGTGCAGCTCAAAAGAATGGACCATACTACGTGAACAGACAACACAGGAGCAGCATACAACGCTCCTCCATTGCAGTAGCACATCTCTAGCAGCTCAACCTAGCCCTCATCCTCTCCTCTCCCCTCTCTGTCCCTCCTCCTCCTCTTCTCCAAGCTTCTCTAAGGGGAGGTGTGTGTGTTCCACACAGAGGAGGGAGGGGGTGAGGAGGGGGAAGGAGCTCTATAAAGGGAACAGAGTCACCTGGAGACAGTGCAGTGTGTTGAGCTGTTCCAGCCCCAGGGACAGTGGCGTGTCCCACCAGACAGACAACAGCATTATACATCTCTGCACCGCAACTGTCTGTGTAGTGTGTGTGTGTGTGTGTGTGTGTGTGTGTGTGTGTGTGTGTGTGTGTGTGTGTGTGTGTGTGTGTGTGTGTGTGTGTGTGTGTGTGTGTGTGTGTGTGTGTGTGTGTGTGTGTGTGTGTGTGTGTGTGTGTGTGTGTGTGTGCAGCTCTGAGCACAGCTCATCAAACGGAGGCACAAACAGCTTCCCGGGAGACTACCCACACGGTCTCCCCCATCCCCTATAACTAGCTGTGTGTGTGAGGACAGGAGGTCTACTCAGGCGCTCACAATTTAGTGGTGTAAGATCTGTCACTGTAGCACAATGTAACACAATGACACACAGACAGCTTCCTTTGTGTGTGTTTTGAAGCTGCGTTGGGATAACAGTGTTGTCAGTCTCCACCACCACAGACTAGACCGTGGTAATAATTGGCCTGATCGCGTAGCAGCTAGGCGCTATACTCTTGATGATGGTTTTGGTGTTCAATTCACCCCCTCTCTGTCTCTGGTTCACTGTTTTCTGTCTCTATCTTTTGCTCTTTTTCTCCTCTCTCTCTCTCTCTCTCTTTCTCTCTCTCGCTCTCTTTACTTCTCTTGTCCCGAATCCTTAAATTCAAAGCACTCGCTCTGCAGGAACATAATTCGACACATAAAGCCATGCTCTCTCTGGCAACACACATGGTTAGTACAGGCAGCAGGGGAGGATATGCAAAGCTGCTGAAAGCCTCAGTGTCTGGTGTCATTGGTTACGCTCAAGATTTGTAACAGGAAGATGCTACAGCAGAGCAGCAGCAGACAGCTGCCTCTTCTCTTCCTCTGTCTGTCTGTCTGTCTGTCTGTCTGTCTGTCTGTCTGTCTGTCTGTCTGTCTGTCTGTCTGTCTGTCTGTCTGTCTGTCTGTCTGTCTGTCTGTCTGTCTGTCTGTCTGTCTGTCTGTCTGTCTGTCTGTCTGTCTGTCTGTCTGTCTGTCTGTCTGTCTGTCTGTCTGTCTGTCTGTCTCTCTCTCAGTCTCTCAGTCTCTCAGTCTCTCAGTCTCTCTCTCTCTTGCTCGCTCTCCCTGTCTGTCTGTCTGTCTGTCTGTCTCTCCCTGTCTGTCTGTCTCGATTCAATTTTTTATAAAAAAAAAAAAATTAAATTTAAGGGCTTTATTGGCATGGGAAACATATGTTAACATTGCCAAAGCAAGTGAAGTAGATAATAAACAAAAGTGAAATAAACAACAAAAATTAACAGGAAACATTACACTCACAAACGTTCCAGAAGAATAAAGACATGTCAAATGTCATATTATGTGCAAATGGTTAAAGTACAAAAGGGAAAATAAATAAACATAAATATGGGTTGTATTTACAATGGTGTTTGTTCTTCGCTGGTTGCCCTTTTCTTGTTGCAACAGGTCACAAATCTTGCTGCTGTGATGGCACACTGTGATATTTCACCCAGTAGATATGGGAGTTTATCAAAATTGGGATTGTTTTCAAACTCTTTGTGGATCTGTGTAATCTGAGGGAAATATGTGTTTCTCTTATATGGTCATATTATTGGCAGAAGGTTAGGAAGTGTAGCTCAGTTTCCACCTCATTTTGTGGGCAGTGTGGACATAGCCTGTCTTCTCTTGAGGGCCATGGAGGCCTTTCTCAATAGCAAGGCTATGCTCACTGAATCTATACATAGTAAAAGCTTTCCTTAAATGTGGGTCAGTCACAGTTGTCAGGTATTCTGCCACGGTGTACTCTCTGTTTAGGGCCAAATAGCATTTGAAAGGAAACACTTTGAAGTTTGTGGAAATGTGAAAGGAATGTAGGAGAATATAACACAATAGATCTGGTAAAAGATAATACAAAGGAAAAAACAACCGTTCTTTTGTATTTTTTTTACCATTGTCTTTGAATTTTTAGAGAAAGGCCATAATGTATTATTCCAGCCCAGGTTCAATTTAGATTTTGGCCACTAGATGGCAGCAGTCCATGTGCAAAGTTTTAGACTGATCCAATGAACCATTGAATTTCTGTTGAAAATGTTGTGTCAAGTCTGCCCAAATGTGTCTAATTTGTTTATTAATAACTTTTCATGTTCAAAATTGTGCACTCTCTCAAATAATAGCATGGTATTCTTTCACTGTAATAGCTACTGTAAATTGGACAGTGCAGTTAGATTAACAATAATTTAAGCTTTCTGCCAATATCAGATATGTCTATTTCCTGGGAAATGTTCTTGTTACTTACAACCTCATGCTATTCGCATTAGTCTATGTTAGCTCAACCGTCCCGACACCGATCCCGAAGAAGTTCATTCTTTCCAATGTGTCGAGTAATTATATGTTTGTTTTCTCATGATTTGGTTGGGTCTAATTGTGTTGCTGTCCTGGGGCTCTGTGTGGTCTATTTGTGTTTGTGAACAGAGCCCCGACCAGCTTGCTTAGGGGACTTTTCTCCAGGTTCATCTCTCTGTAGGTGATGGCTTTGTTATGGAAGGTTTGGGAATCGCTTCCTTTTAGATGGTTGTAGAATTTAACTTCTCTTTTCTGGATTTTGATAATTAGCGGGTATCGGCCTAATTCTGCTCTGCATGCATTATTTGGTGTTTTACGCTGTATACAGAGGATATTTTTTCAGAATTCAATTCATTACACTCACAAAATTTCCAAAAGAATAAAGACAATTCAAATGTCATATTATGTTATATTATATTATGTCACTCACTCACTCACTCACTCACTCACTCACTCACTCACTCACTCACTCACTCACTCACTCACTCACTCACTCACTCACTCACTCACTCACTCACTCACTCACTCTCACTCACTCACTTACTCACTCACTCACTCACTCACTCACTCACTCACTCACTCACTCACTCACTCACTCACTCACTCACTCACTCACTCACATTATCTGTACTGAGGGACTCTCTTTTTCTTTCTCTTTCTCTCATTCTCTCTCTTTCTCTCTCTCTTTCTCTCTCCCTCAGCTCTTGGCCTGTCCCTGGGCCGTGACTAGAGAGGAGAATGAGGATGGGAGAGGATGAGAAGGAAGGGGAGGAGAGTGGGTGGAGAGGCTAGAGGAGTAGAGGAGACTTGGGTCTGGAAAGGAAATGATTAGCCTTGTGTAGAGGAGAAGGACGAGGGAGGAGAGGATGATGGAGGTGAGGATGAGGGATTAGAGGATGAAAGAGGTGAGGAGAATGAAGCTGGCGAGGAGGACAGGCTTGGGGAAAGTAGGAGTGGAGAATGAGCTTCAGGGGAGGAGGAGATGAGGAGAGGAGGAGAAGAGGAGGAGGAGGAGAGGAGGAGGAGAGGAGGAGAGGAAAGGGAGAGGAGGAGAGGAGGAGAGGAAAGGGAGAGGAGGAGGAGGAGAGGGGGGAGGCTATAAAAGAAAGGAGGATACTAAGTATGGGGGGAGGAGATGAGAGGAAGATGCTTGTACTGGAGGGAGGAAAGGAGACTGATGAGAGGGGGATGAGTGTGGACTTGGAGAAGAGGACGAGGAGTAGAGGGAGGAGTAGGTGATTTACGTGCGGGGGCACAAGAGCTCCTGGGAAATATGAGGCGCACTCACTTCCTTTTCGCAAGCCACACAGGGTACACAATGGCTGCGTCTCAAATGGCACCCTATACACTACATAGTGCACTACTTTTGACCAGAGCCCTATGGGGGCCCTGTATAGGGAATAGGGTGCCATTTGAGATGCAGACAAGGTTACGATGCACCCACTGTCAATAATTATCAAGCTGGCCTAGCGGACCAACCATCCAAACAGACAGGCATGTGTCACCGCAACACAGTAAACACAGTGATTCATCACATAGGTCCAGCCCACTTTAACTGTCTCATCAAGACAGTCCAGCTAGGTAGGCCTATAACTGCTTTTATGGTTCTTGTATAATATATTTGCTGGCTCAGTAAATGAGGAGAGAGAGAGGGGGGAGGAGGAGGACAGAAGAAAGATGGAGAAAGGGGGGAAGAGGAGAGAAGAAAGGTGGAGAGAGGGGGAGAGAGGAGGTGTGTCTGTGTACCTTCAGTAGGCATGCCCCGAAAGACCTCGTCGGATCATGTGTGCGTGTGTGTGTGTGTGTGTGTGTGTGTGTGTGTGTGTGTGTGTGTGTGTGTGTGTGTGTGTGTGTGTGTGTGTGTGTGTGTGTGTGTGTGTGTGTGTGTGTGTGTGTGTGTGTGAGCTCAGGGAGGTGGAGGGAGGGATATGACGGAAACGGATTGTTCCTCTGTGCGGTTGATAATCCAAAGCGCATCGAACGTCACGTGTCTCTCTTTTCTCTCACTCTCTCTTCTCTCACTCTCTCTTCTCTCACACTCTATCTCTTTCTCACTCTCTCTTCTCTCACTCTCTCTTCTCTGTCTCACTCTCTCTTCTCTCACTCTCTCTTCTCTGTCTCACTCTCTCTTCTCTCACTCACTCTCTCTCTGTCTCTTCTTTCTCTCTCTTCTCTCTCTGTCTCTCTCTTCTCTCACTCTCTCTCTGCCTCTCTCCTCTCACTCTCTCTCTCTCTCTCTCTTCTCTCACTCTCTCTCTGTCTCTTTCGTCTCTCACTCTCTCCTCTCAATCTCTCTGTCTCTCTCTTCTCTCACTTTCTCTGTCTCTCTCCTCTCACTCTCTCTCTGTCTCTATCTTCTCTCACTCTCTCTCTCTCTCACTCTCTCACTGTCTCTGTCTTCTCTCACTCTATTATCATTGTATCATCGTCACTGGCAGCTATAGATAGGATTTCTCATCGTTCTTTCTCTCCCTCTCCCTCTCCCTCTCCCTCTCAATTCAATTCAATTCAATTCAATTCAAGGGGCTTTATTGGCATGGGAAACGTGTTAACATTACCAAAGCAAGTGAGGTAGATAATATACAAAAGTGAAATAAACAGTAAAAATTAACAGTAAACATCACACATACAGAAATTTCAAAACAATAAAGACATTACAAATGTCATATTATGTATATGTACAGTGTTGTAACAATGTACAAATGGTTAAAGTACACAAGGGAAAATAAATAAGCATAAATATGGGTTGTATTTACAATGGTGTTTGTTCTTCACTGGTTGGCCTTTTCTTGTGGCAACAGGTCACAAACCTTGCTGCTGTGATGGCACACTGTGGAATTTCACCCAGTAGATATGGGAGTTTATCAAAATTGTGTTTGTTTTCGAATTCTTTGTGGGTCTGTGTAATCTGAGGGAAATATGTGTCTCTTATATGGTCATACATTTGGCAGGAGGTTAGAAAGTGCAGATCAGTTTCCACCTCATTTTGTGGGCAGTGAGCACATAGCCTGTCTTCTCTTGAGGGCCATGTCTGCCTACGGCGGCCATTCTCAATAGCAAGTCTATGCTCACTGTGTCTGTACATAGTCAAAGCTTTCCTTAAGTTTGGGTCAGTCACAGTGGTCAGGTATTCTGCCACTGTGTACTCTCTGTTTAGGGCCAAATAGAATTCTAGTTTGCTCTGTTTTTTTGTTAATTCTTTCCAATGTGTCAAGTAATTATCTTTTTGTTTTCTCATGATTTGCTTGGGTCTAATTGTGCTGCTGTCCTGGGGCTCTGTGGGGTGTGTTTGTGTTTGTGTTTGTGAACAGAGTCCTAGGACCAGCTTGCTTAGGGGACTCTTCTCCAAGTTCATCTCTCTGTAGGTGATGGCTTTGTTATGGAAGGTTTGGGAATCGCATCCTGTTAGGTGGTTGTAGAATTTAACGGCTCTTTTCTGGATTTTGATAATTAGTGGGTATCGGCCTAATTCTGCTCTTCATGCATTATTTGGTGTTCTACGTTGTACACGGAGGATATTTTTGCAGAATTCTGCATGCAGAGTCTCAATTTGGTGTTTGCCCCATTTTGTGAAATCTTGGTTGGTGAGCGGACCCCAGACCTCACAACCATAAAGGGCAATGGGTTCTATGACTGATTCAAGTATTTTTAGCCAGATCCTAATTGGTATGTTGAATTTTATGTTCCTTTTGATGGCATAGAATGCCCTTCTTGCCTTGTCTCTCAGATCGTTCACAGCTTTGTGGAAGTTACCTGTGCCGCTGATGTTTAGGCCAAGGTATGTATAGTTTTTTGTGTAGTCTAGGGCAATGGTGTCTAGATGGAATTTGTATTTGTGGTCTTGGCGACTGGACCTTTTTTGGAACACCATTATTTTGGTCTTACTGAGATTTCCTGTCAGGGCCCAGGTCTGGCAGAATCTGTGCAGAATATCTAGGTGCTGCTGTAGGCCCTCCTTGGTTGGTGACAGAAGCACCAGATCATCAGCACACAGTAGACATTTGACTTCAGATTCTAGTAGGGTGAGGCCGGGTGCTGCAGACTTTTCTAGTGCCCGCGCCAATAAGTTGATATATATGTTGAAGAGGGTGGGGCTTAAGCTGCATCCCTGTCTCACCCCACGGCCCTGTGGGAAGAAATGTGTGTGTTTTTTGCCTATTTTAACCACACACTTGTTGTTTGTGTACATGGATTTTGTAATGTCCTATGTTTTACCCCCAACACCACTTTCCATCAATTTGTATTGCAGACCCTGATGCCAAATTGAGTCGAAGGCTTTTTTGAAATCAACAAAGCATGAGAAGACTTTGCCTTTGTTTTGTTTTGTTTGGTTGTCAATTAGGGTGTGCAGGGTGAATACATGCTCTGTTGTACGGTAATTTGGTAAAAAGCCAATTTGACATTTGCTCAGTACATTGTTTTCATTGTGGAAATGTACGAGTCTGCTGTTAATGATAATGCAGAGGATTTTCCCAAGGTTGCTGTTGACGCATATCCCACGGTAGTTGTTGGGGTCAAATTTGTCTCCACTTTTGTGGATTGGGGTGATCAGTCCTTGGTTCCAAATATTGGGGAAGATGCCATAGCTAAGGATGATGTTAAAGAGTTTTAGTATAGCCAATTGGAATTTGTTTTCTGTATATTTGATCATTTCATTAAGGATACCATCAACACCACAGGCCTTTTTGGGTTGGAGGGTTTTTATTTTGTCCTGTAGCTCATTCAAGGTAATTGGAGAATCCAGTGGGTTCTGGTAGTCTTTAATAGTTGATTCTAAGAATTGTATTTGATCCTGTATATGTTTTTGCTCTTTGTTCTTTGTTATAGAGCCAAAACGATTGGAGAAGTGGTTTACCCATACATCTCCATTTTGGATAGATCTCTCTCGCTCTCTCTCTCAAACATGCTCTCCTCTCACAGCTCCCTTCATCTCTTTATAGCTCCCTCTCTCTCTCTCCCTCTCTCTCTCTCAAACATGCTTTCCTCTCACAGATCCCTTCATTATAGCACCCTCTCTCTCTCTCTCTCTCACACACACACACGCACGCACGCACGCACGCACGCACGCACGCACGCACGCACGCACGCACGCACGCACGCACGCACGCACGCACGCACGCACACACACACACACACACACACACACACACACACACACACACACACACACACACACACACACACACACACACACACACACACACACACACACAGGGAGAGGGTAGTACCAGTGTAGTAGTACTCTTCACAGTGTGATTACATCCCAGTCATCCTGGTTAATTATTCATGCAGAGGCAGATCGCTGGCATTTACCAAGACACACCCCTACCCACCTCCAGAAATAACACTGAAATTGCTCTGAAAGAACCTATGATATGAAGATATGTTGCTTAAATTGGCAATGTTTATACTGGTTGGTTGCCCCAAAGAAGCCTCAGCTAACTGATTGGCTATTTCAAGAGAGGAAATAGAGAAACCAATATAAGGCCTGAGGTTTGTCAATGTCCTGTTGACGTGAAGCATGGCTGGAGGTTGAAGGTCAATTTGTGCCGGTCACATAGATTACAGACAAGACAGAGAGGAGGAGCAGCAGGAGGAGGAGCAGGAGGGGGAGGAGGGGAGGAGGAGGAGGGGGAAGAGCAGGGGATGAGGAGGGGGAAGAGGAGCAGGAGGAGGAGGAGGAGGGGAAAGAGGAGGGGAGGAGGAGGGGAAGAGGAGGAGCAGGAGGAGGAGGAGGGGAAAAAGGAGGGGAGGAGGAGGGGGAAGAGGGGGAGGAGGGGAGGAGGAGAAGGGGGAAGAGCAGGGGATGAGGAGGGGGAAGAGGAGGGGAAGAGGAGGAGCAGGAGGAGGAGGAGGGGAAAAAGGAGGGGAGGAGGAGGGAGGAGGGGGAAGAGGAGGGGAGGAGGAGGGGGAAGAGGAGCAGGAGGAGGAGGAGGAGGAGGGGAAAGAGGAGGGGAGGAGGAGCAGGAGGAGGAGGTGAAATTGAAAGAGTAGTTAGAGGAGGTAGATTCCAGTCACAAAGAGCGTTGTAGATAATATTTCATAGGGCACTATAGGGAATAGGCCATTTGATATACAGACTAATTTGGCAATACATAGCTTCTACCTAGACACGTTTGGTACATGGCTTGACCTTAGTGAATACAAGGACAGCCTCCTGCACCAAACACAACACTTGTCCCTTTCAGATGGGATCTCTTTAAAAGTGATATGCAAATGAATGTAGTGGTGGGCCAATCACAGTCCCAGCTGGAGGAGAACGTTATCATAATCAGATAGGATTCTTGAGGAGAAGCCCTCAGGTAAGGCTAGCAGCACTCACCGCTAGCGATACACAGCAGTTCCCTCTCTATCCCCCTTTCTCTCTCTTTCTTAGTCTCTCTCTCTCTCTCTTTCTCTCTCTCTCTCTCTCTCTCTCTCTCTCTCTCTCTCTCTCTCTCTCTCTCTCTCTCTCTCTCTCTCTCTCTCTCTCTCTCTCTCTCTCACACACAGTCTTTTATAAAACAAATTTGTACCTTTCCGTTTTCGATTGGAGTTGAATATGGGCGTAATAATGGTGCTTGAACAGCTAAGAAATAGTCCTGTCTGGTTTTATAAGCAGTCCATTTTGGAGCCCTGCTGGGTTCGCCAGTCGCAGTGTGATCTCCCTGTGAAAAGTGCGACTGGCGATCTGTGGGGCTCAGGATGACTCATCGGCATTCACAGACATGGCCGTCTATTCCATCAGTAATGAAGATGGCACTCTGGAAATAGACAAGGCTGAATAGGGCCCCCTGCTGAGTAGGCATAAACAGGCACGCACGCACACATGCACACACACATGCACACACACACACACACACGCATACGCACACACGCATACGCACATGCACACACCATCTGCATAGACACACACACAGCCGATACACACGCTATTCTATACACACATGAAACGCACACACACACACATGCACACACACACGCACACACACACACACACACACACACACACACACACACACTGTTCAAGTCTCAGCATGAAAGAGAGAGATGGAAGAAAGGGGAAGAGAGAGAGGAATGCATTTAACTCCACATGTAGTTATCTATTTGAGGGTTAGGGTTCTGAATTGGCCATGAAAGCTGGATAAAGATGTTATCTGTGCTGTGGAATGAGCTTCCTGTCAGTCCAGAAATGGGAATAGGAGTTTGGATGGCTGGTGTTTGGTGGTCTGTCTTGGCAAGCACCTCACTGGCCATCTCCATCTCTCGCTTTGATTGACAACCCCGCAGCACCCAACGACCTTTCCCTGAGAACAAGCCTCGCACCGGGACAACGCACCACATTCCATCGTTACCGTGGCAACCAGAGAACCACTCACAGAGCAGAGTGAGGCACAAGCACGCAATACAGGTGGCATGAAAAACACCTAAGTACCCTCAGGAAAGAAATAAACACACAGGAGATTGGGGAACTAGTTTGGGCTGGAAGCTATGGCGTGGTGCAGACCAGAGTACACCTTTTAGGCAAAGGGCACAGAGCACTCCTACCTCGCATTATCGCATTGTGATAGATGGAATGGAAAAGTGGGAGTGGTCTTCTACTGCTCTCTCTTGTCACTGTAACTGGTCACAGGGTTTGTTATTGTAGCTATGTGCAAAAAGGAAATTCCATTACTTAAATGGTGCCCCGTGTGAGGGGAATCTCTAGCAGTATAGATAGGTAGTAAATGAATTGACATAATTGCTGTGTTTACATCGGAGATGTTGCATGGAGTTTTAAGGGAATCTCTGAAAATACCTATTTTGATTAGTCAGGATAGAGTAGTGCTGTCTTGATGGTCGCCAATGTTCTCTGAGTGTTCCAAGGTCAGTTACCTAGAATGTAATAATACAAACCATGCAGAAGGGCTGTCATACATTCTAAGAACATCCTGTGAACATTTTAAGAACGCTCCACCATGCATCAGAACTAATGGAACATCAACCTTCGAACACCATAATAAAATGCCTGGAAACAGCACATTGCTTTCACCCAGTTCTCTTTTACATGTTATGCCATTTGACCATTGGCTTTGCCATTGTCCCTGTCCTACAAAGCCATACTGAACTTCACACTGAATCCATCTTCTCCTTCATATGGAACGCCGTTTGTGTTTTGCGTGTCATAAAAGATACATGTCAAATAACACTATTTGACCGTCAAATAAGCTTTTAATTTGACACGTCAAATAACACAATTCTATTATAGAATGTTGTGTGTGCTGAATTAGCACGTGCAAGCCAAGCACCACCACTACTACCAGTAGCACTGTCAAAGCTGTACAAAAGTCTGCAAACACTGACCACTGATATTTTAATTTATTTAACCTTTATTTAACTAGGGCCCCCTATTTGTTTGACCGAATGGGAAAATGTCTGTGTGAGCATTTGAAATAAGATCAGGATCAAACGAGCAGGATAATTTTTTCTTGCAAATATCTTTGATACATATGTTATTAGCACCTTCTGGGGTAGCTAGCTAGTTTTATCTAGGTACCTAGCTAGCACCAATGCAACCAGCATGAAAACAATGACCAGTAGAAACTGCAATCATTTTCAGTATTCTTAGCAATGATTTGGGAATCCATGGGAGTAAGTATTAGCTAGGTAGCCACTTGTTCTCCTATTGAAATCGAACTTCAGTTCTTGAAAATAACTAGCTAGCCAGCTACTTAACCCTGTTTCCCAAAACTAAAGTTATAAGCTGCCAGCTAGCTTCACCTGGCTAGTGAGGCTTGACTGGACCGGGTTATGTGTTGCGAAGCTAGCCACAATAAGGTATAGCCACAATAGTGGAATTTGCCATTTTCTTTCTAAATAAAAGTCCCCTGACGAAAATGACTCAGGTTACAATTGGTGGAATCATGCCATATTTAAACTAGATAATGTTAAGCAAGGTTGGAGGTATGGTATCAGTCTACTTGGTGACACCTACAGAACATAACTGTGAAGAGCTTACGCAGGACTTTACCAGCCCCAGTCAGCCTATTGTGCGTATTGAGGTGCATATTGTAGAGCCTTACATAAGGATTGGGGATCAATGAAATGGGGTATCAGTCTACTCAGTACCCAAGTGTTTTTTTCCCAAAGTCCTCCTCAGAGTTATCAGGCTCCAAAACATCCATGTTGTATTGTTTTTCCTCTGGAATAGTGTAGGTTGATTGGCACATTAAATGTGTCTCAATTCACAGTGGTTTCAGAGTCCTGCAATTAGAGCTACGACGCTAATGTTCTGTGGGTGTCACTGAGTAGGCTGATACCCCATGACATTGATCCACAATCCTTAGGTAAGGCTGTAGTTGTCACGCCCTGACCATAGAGAGCCATTGTTTCTCTATGGTGAAGTAGGTCAGGGTCTGACGGGGGGGTATTCTAGTTTATTATTTCTATGTGGGGTTCTAGGTTATTATTTCTATGTTGGTGATTTGTATGATTCCCAATTAGAGGCAGCTGATAATCGTTGTCTCTAATTGGGGATCATATTTAAGTAGCTGTTTTTCCCACCTGTGTTTGTGGGATATTGTTTTGTATTTTGTGCATGTGCACCACTTAGTCACATTTCGTTGTTTCTTTATTGTTTTGTTTTGCTTTGCTTAAGTTTCACTTAGAAATAAAGATGTGGAACTCAACCTCCGCTGTGCCTTGGTCCGTCTCTACACATGATCGTGACAGTAGTGAAATAAGCATGCCCCCAAAGCAATTATAAAGTCTAATACAGCCACTGTGTGATTTTAACAGATTTCTGTCAAATGAACAAATTATTGTCTTGTGTTGAATTTATATAACATTCCAAACTCGTTTAGCATGATCTATTCCATTATGGCATGATTCCACTATTTGTATCACTTTCAAGTAGAGACTTTTATTTTGAAGGCGAAACGCACATTCCGCTATTGTGGCTAGTCCTTATTGTGGCTAGCTGACATAGGTGGGTTCGAGCATCATTCATCAAATAAGAACTGTTTTATAAATTAGGGGTATTTAAATGATGACACCTAGCTAGATAACTATAGCTACTGACCCGGTTATGTCGTTTTGCTATGTTTTTGGGGAAGAACATTGTTTGCATCCATAAGCTAGCTAGCTTCTTTTTTTTACCAGGGCTGTCAGAGCTTGGGGAAGGGTGTCTGTGGTCGTATGGCGGCAGCAGGTGCACGAGACAAAACTTTACCAGCATCATAGCATACATATCGGTGAATCGCTATGACATATGAAGTACGAGTGATAGTGTAATCAATGTGTAGTAACTACTTAACTTAAGGATCCAATATAACACATTCGATCTGGTAAAAGATAATACAAAAAAAAACATGATTTTTTTTTGTACCATCCTCTTTGAAATTAAAGAGAAAGGTCATGATGTATTACTCCAGCCAAGGCACAATTTATATTTTGGCCACTAGATGGCATCAGTTTATGTGCAAAGTTTTAGACTGATCAAATGAACCATTGCATATCTGTTCAAAATGTTGTATCAAGACTGCCCAAATGTGCTTAATTGATTTATTAATGCATTTTCAAGTTCATAATTGTGCACTCTCCTCAAACAATAGCATGTTATTCTTTCACTGCAGGTATTCCCAAACTGGGGTACTACGTGTAATGCCGTCGGGGGTACGCCAAATAAAAATGTGATTCACATTTTTAAAAATGTATCTTTTATTTTTTTGATATTTTCTTCTTCACATTTACGAACAGTCCATTTAGTAAGGCCCGCTTCCATAGAGACACATACCAGCTCTACTGGTAGTACTGCACCTGTTGACGACGCAAGTTGTTCTGCTTCCACGAGCACATCCAATGCTAGCATCAGTAATTCTACATTTGTTGTTAGCCCAGCTAGCATTGACACTGACAATTGTGAATCTGATGCAGCTGAAGAGCTACTGCACCCTTACCCGGGAAAGCACAGAACAACAGACAGAGATGTTGCACCATCGAGGAGGCGCAAATAGGATGATAACTACATTGATTTGTGGTTCACTTATACTGGGAGTAGTGCCTTTCCTCAGCCACAGTGTGTTATATGTGCAAAAGTAATATCAATGAAAACTTCACTCTTGCACAGACATCTAGAAACAAAACATGCCAATTTGAAAAATAAGCCACGGGCTAGCTACCGAGTGGCTAGGACAGGCAAGCCCCATACTATTGTGGAGGACTTAATTCTTTCTGCTGCGGCAGATATGGCTGGGGCAATGCTGGGGAAAAGGCCAAAGAAACTATACAGACAATGCCTTCGTCAAACAACACTGTTTCACGACTCATCAGTGACATGGCAGGAGATGTTTTGAAACAATTACTGCTTCGCATACAAGCAAGTTAATTGTATGCGTTACAGCTGGATGAGTCAACCGTTGTGGCAGGCCTGGCACAGCTCCTGGTATATGTCTGTTACGTTTATGGGGTGTCAATTATGGAAGACATCCTCTTCTGC
The DNA here is from genome assembly GCF_045679555.1 of Salvelinus alpinus. Classification (NCBI taxonomy): domain Eukaryota; kingdom Metazoa; phylum Chordata; class Actinopteri; order Salmoniformes; family Salmonidae; genus Salvelinus; species Salvelinus alpinus. Next base: position 28,482,841 of record NC_092086.1, read on the forward strand.
CGACCAGGACAACAGGAGAGGATATTTTTTAAAGTACTGGACAGCTTTGTGACATCAAATGGACTTTGGTGGTCAAGATGTTTTGGTATCTGTACTGATGGCGCATAAGCCATGACAGGGAGACATAGTGGAGTGGTAACGTGCGTGCAAGCAGTTGCTCCTGACGCCACTTGGGTACACTGCAGCATCCACCGAGAGGCTCTTGCTGCCAAGGGAATGCCTGACAGCTTGAAAGAAGTTTTGGACACTACAGTGAAAATGGTTAACTTTGTTAAAGCAAGGCCCTTGTGTATTTTCTGCACTATGCAATGATATGGGCAGCGACCATGTAACGTTTTTACAACATACAGAAGTGCTCTGGTTATCAAGGGGCAAAGTATTGACATGTTTTTTTAAATTGAGAGACAAGGTTAAACTTTTCTTTACTGACCCTAATTTTCACTTGTCTGACCGCTTGCATGATGACGAGTTTCTCACACGACTGGCCTATCTGGGTGATGTTTTTTCTCACCTGAATGATCTGAATCTAGGATTACAGGGACTCTCCGCAACTATATCCAATGTGCGAGGCTGTGATTAAAACATTTATGACCGTGTTTAATTATTATGTAACGTGCAGTCATATTCAGGTCCTGATTGGTCAACAAGCTTATTTGATGCTTCAAATAGTGTTATGTGATGTAAAGACCCAAACGGTGTTCCATACCTTCACCTCTTAACAGACAGATTATGAGTGGGCTGAATAATCTATTTCCTTGTACTCCTGAGTCAATTCCTCTAACGAGACTATTGTTGTATGCAATAGCCTCGCCATGATCTAACTACATATGAATACGCCAGCGTCATATAGCAATGGCCTCGCTCTACCTTCATTAGCACACTACCTCTTTTATACCTGCTTATTCATCCCTCCCTTTCTTTTTCTCTTTCTTTTGTTCTCTCTCTGTCTTTCACCACTCACTCTTTGTCTGACTAGCTACCTATTATCCCTCCTTTTCTCTCTTTGTCTTTCTGTCAGTCTCTGTCCTTCACCACTATCTCTCCATCTGACACTTTACCGTCATTAGCACAGAACCTCTTCTTTACCTTTCACCTTTTGCATTTATCATTCCCTTTCTCTGTTTCTCCTTCTTTCTGTCTTTCTGTCCTTCGCCTTTCTCCGTCTGACTAGCGGTCACCTCCAGTGGGCAGCTGCAGAACTGTGCCTTTGAAGGACTAAACCTGGCTTTGTTGACATGGTAACGCAGTGATGACTGGAGCGGAGAAAGATAGAGAGGGAGAGATAAAGACCGAGAGGGAGAGATCAAGAGAGAGAGGAGAACGGGGAAGGGAGAGGGATTAGAGAGAGGGAGAGATAAAGAGAGAGAAAATAGATAGAGGGAGAAGAGAGAACGAGTGTATGTGTGCTTTTCTGCCTCTTAGTGCAGGACGGATGTCATTGATGCCGTATACACCATGCCAAGGTGTCCCCAGTATATTCAACTGTTTTTCTAGACAGCAGGGCCTCCAGGCACTTCCCAGAAGGTGCCCTTGATATCCTGATCTCTCTCTCTCTCTCTCTCTCTCTGTTCTATCTCTCTCCTCTCTATTCTATCTCTCTCCTCTCTATTCTATCTCTCCTCTCTTCCCTGGACCTATCACAAGGTGAAACAGGGGAATCGTTTACTTTGCACCCATCACTGCTCTAAATGAGATGCCCATCATAGAGGGTGGTAGAAGTGTGTGTGTGTGCAGGTGAGTGTTTGTGTGAGTCAGTATGTGTGTGTGTGTGTGTGTGTGTGTGTGCGCAGGTGCATGTGTGTGTGTCAGTATGTGTGTGTGTGTGTGAGTAGGGAGGGAGGGAGTAGGGAACAGTGGGCTAGGCACAGTAAGAGGTTTTGCCTCCCCGATCGATCACTACTTCCTCTGCCTGTCAATGTGTGTGTGTGCGTGTGTGCGTGCGGGCGTGCGTGTGTGTGTGTGTGTGTGTGTGTGTGTGTGTGTGTGTGTGTGTGTGTGTGTGTGTGTGTGTGTGTGTGTGTGTGTGTGTGTGTGTGTGTGTGTGTGTGAGAGAGAGAGAGAAGAGAGAGGAATTGCAGGGGAGAGAAACAGTGAATGAGGGAAAAAAGAGGTAGTAAAAGAAGAGGAGAGAGAAAGAGAGAGAATGCAGGTCTCAAGCAGTAGAGGTAGAGTGAGATAGATGCTATGTGGGCTCTAAGGTAGATTACCAAGCCCTGATGATGAGACTGCATCACAATGGTACCCTGGTCAACAGTAGTGGACTACAGTGCCTTGCAAAAGTATTCATCCCCCTTGGCATTTTTCCTATTTTGTTGCATTACAACCTGTAATTTAAATAGATTTTTATTTGGATTTCATGTAATGGACATACACAAAATAGTCCAAATTGATGAAGTGAAACGAAAAAGATTACTTGTTAAAAAAAAAAATTAAAAACTGAAAAGGGGTGTGTGCATATGTATTCACCCCCTTTGCTACGAAGCCCCTAAATAAGATCTGGTGTAACCAATTACCTTCAGAAGTCACATAATTAGTTAAATAAAGTCCACCTGTGTGCAATCTAAGTGTCACATGATCTGTCACATGATCTCAGTATATATACACCAGTTCTGAAAGGCCCCAGAGTCTGCAACACCACTAAGCAAGGGGCACCACCAAGCAGCAGCACCATGAAGACCAAGGAGCTCTCCAAACAGGTCAGGGACAAAGTTGTGGAGAAGTACAGATCAGGGTTGGGTTTAAAAAAACATCTAAAACTTTGAACATCCCACAGAGCACCATTAAATCCATTATAAAAACATTTGAAAGAATATGGCACCACAACAAACCTGCCAAGAGAGGGCTGCCCACCAAAACTCATGAACCAGGCAAGGAGGGCAATAATCAGAGAGGCAACAAAGAGATCAAAGATAACCCTGAAGGAGCTGCAAAGGTCCACAGCGGAGATTAGAGTATCTGTCCATAGGACCACTTTAAGCTGTACACTCCACAGAGCTGGCCTTTACAGAGGAGTGGACAGAAAAAAGCCATTGCTTAAAGAAAAAAATAAGCAAACATGTTTGGTGTTGGCCAAAAGGCATGTGGGAGACAACCTAAACATATGGAAAAAAAGTACTCTGGTCAGATGAGACTAAAATGTAGCTTTTTGGCCATCAAGGAAAACACTATATCTGGCACAAACCCAACACCTCTCATCACCCCGAGAACACGATCCCCACAGTGAAGCATGGTGGTGGCAGTATCATGCTGTGGGGATGTTTTTCATCGGCAGGGACTGGGAAACTGGTCAGAATTGAAGGAATGATGGATGGTGCTAAATACAGGGAAAATCTTGAAGGAAACCTGTTTCAGCCTTCCAGAGATTTGGGACTGGAACGGAGGTTCACCTTCCAGCAAAACAATGACCCTAAGCATACTGCTAAAGCAACACTCAAGTGGTTAAAGGGGAAACATTTAAATGTCTTAGAATGGGCTAGTAAAAGCCCAGACCTCAATCCAATTGAGAATCTGTGGTATGACTTCAAGATTGCTGTACACCAGCGGAACCCATCCAACTTGAAGGAGCTGGAGCAGGTTTGCCTTGTAGAATGGGCAAAAATCCCAGTGGCTAGATGTGCCAAGCTTATAGAGACATAACCCAAGAGACTTGCAGCTGTAATTGCTGCAAAAGGTGGCTCTACAAAGTCTTGACTTTGGGGGGGGGTTATGCACGCTCAAGTTTTCTGTTTTTTTATTTGGCATATTTTGCACATTTTGCATCTTCAAAGTGGTAGGCATGTTGTGTAAATCAAATTATACAAACCCCCCAAAAATCTACTTTAATTCCAGGTTGTAAGGCAACAAAATAGGAAAAATGCCAAGGTGGGTGAATACTTTTGCAAGCCATTGTATATAGGGAACACACAAACACACACGATCTCTCTCCTAGACACACATGCAGGATCAGAATCTGGGGAAAGAGTGAACAAACAGGCGGAGGTGTATAGACCGGTGTTATGATGAACAGGGTGGGAAGTGGCTCAGCATGGCGCGGTGTGATGTGGTGTGTGTCTGTGTGTGTGTGTTTGTCTGTGTATGTGTGTTTGTCACCCCGGTCATCTGCTCCACTGGAGCAGTGGAGATGCTTTGATCAGGCCCTGCCTCCGCTGTGACACCCCTGCTGGGTGGAGACACACACATGCGTGCACGCACGCACGCACACACGCACGCACACACACACACACAAATACATACACATACACACACACACAAGCACACACATACAGAACCAGTCAAAAGTTTGGACACACTTACTCATTCAAGTATTTTTCTTTCTTTTTTAAAACTATTTTCTACATTGTAGAATAGTAGTGAATACATCAAAACTATGAAATAACACATATGGAATCATGTAGTAACCAAAAAAGTGTTAAACAAATTAAAATATTTTTTATATTTTAGATTCTTCAAAGTAGCCACCCTTTGCCTTGATAACAGCTTTGCACTCTTGGCATTCTCTCAACCAGCTTCACCTGGAATGCTTTCCCAACAGTCTTGAAGTAGTTCCCACATACAGTGGGGAGAACAAGTATTTGATACACTGCCGATTTTGCAGGTTTTCCTACTTACAAAGCATGTAGAGGTCTGTAATTTTTATCATAGGTACACTTCAACTGTGAGAGACGGAATCTAAAACAAAAATCCAGAAAATCACATTGTATGATTTTTAAGTATTTCATTTGCATTTTATTGCATGACATAAGTATTTGATCACCTACCAACCAGTAAGAATTCCGGCTCTCACAGACCTGTTAGTTTTTCTTTAAGAAGCCCTCCTGTTCTCCACTCATTACCTGTATTAACTGCACCTGTTTGAACTCGTTACCTGTATAAAAGACACCTGTCCACACACTCAATCAAACAGACTCCAACCTCTCCACAATGGCCAAGACCAGAGAGCTGTGTAAGGACATCAGGGATAAAATTGTAGACCTGCACAAGGCTGGGATGGGCTACAGGACAATAGGCAAGCAGCTTGGTGAGAAGGCAACAACTGTTGGCGCAATTATTAGAAAATAGAAGAAAATAGAAGAAGTTCAAGATGATGGTCAATCACCCTCGGTCTGGGGCTCCATGCAAGATCTCACCTCGTGGGGCATCAATGATCATGAGGAAGGTGAGGGATCAGCCCAGAACTACACGGCAGGACCTGGTCAATGACCTGAAGAGAGCTGGGACCACAGTCTCAAAGAAAACCATTAGTAACACACTACGCCGTCATGGATTAAAATCCTGCAGTGCACACAAGGTCCCCCTGCTCAAGCAGGCGCATGTCCAGGCCCGTCTGAAGTTTGCCAATGACCATCTGGATGATCCAGAGGAGGAATGGGAGAAGGTCATGTGGTCTGATGATTCAAAAATAGATCTTTTTGGTCTAAACTCCACTCGCCGTGTTTGGAGGAAGAAGAAGGATGAGTACAACCCCAAGAACACCATCCCAACCGTGAAGCATGGAGGTGGAAACATCATTCTTTGGGGATGCTTTTCTGCAAAGGGGACAGGACGACTGCACCGTATTGAGGGGAGGATGGATGGGGCCATGTATTGCGAGATCTTAGCCAACAACCTCCTTCCCTCAGTAAGAGCATTGAAGATGGGTCATGGCTGGGTCTTCCAGCATGACAACGACCCGAAACACACAGCCAGGGCAACTAAGGAGTGGCTCCGTAAGAAGTATCTCAAGGTCCTGGAGTGGCCTAGCCAGTCTCCAGACCTGAACCCAATAGAAAATCTTTGGAGGGAGCTGAAAGTCCGTATTGCCCAGCGACAGCCCCGAAACCTGAAGGATCTGGAGAAGGTCTGTATGGAGGAGTGGGCCAAAATCCCTGCTGCAGTGTGTGCAAACCTGGTCAAGAACTACAGGAAACGTATGATCTCTGTAATTGCAAACAAAGGATTCTGTACCAAATATTAAGTTCTGCTTTTCTGATGTATCAAATACTTATGTCATGCAATAAAATGCGAATGAATTACTTAAAAATCATACAATGTGATTTTCGGGATTTTTGTTTTAGATTCCGTCTCTCACAGTTGAAGTGTACCTATGATAAAAATTACAGACCTCTACATGCTTTGTAAGTAGGAAAATCGGCAAAATCGGCAGTGTATCAAATACTTGTTCTCCCCACTGTATGCTGAGCACTTGTTGGCTGCTTTTACTTCACTCTGCAGTCCAACTCATCCCAAACCATCTCAATTGGGTTGAGGTCGGGTGATTGTAGAGGACAGGTCATCTGATGCAGCACTCCATCACTCTCCTTCCTGGTCAAATAGCCCTTCCACAGCCTGGAGGTGTGTTGGGTCATTGTCCTGTTGAAAAACATATGATAGTCCCACTAAGCAGGCTCCCGAGTGGCGCAGCGGTCTAAGGCACTGCATCTCAGTGCTTGAGGCGTCACTGAATCAAATCAAATCAAACTTTATTTGTCACAAGCCCCGAATACAACAAGTGTAGACCTTACCGGGAAATGCTTACTTACAAGCCCTTAACTAAAATGTAACACAATAACGAGGCTATATTATTATTTACCTTTATTTATCTAGGCAAGTCAGTTAAGAACAAATTCTTATTTTAAATGACGGCCTAGGAACAGTGGGTTAACTGCCTTGTTCAGGGGCAGAATTACAGATTTTTACCTTGTCAGCTCGGGAATTCGATTTTGCAACCCATCGGTTACAAGTCCAACGCTCTAACCACTAGGCTACCTGCCACCCCATATACAGGGGGTACCAGTACCGAGTCAGTGTGTGGGGGTACAGGTTAGAGGTCATTTGTACATGTAGATAGGGGTGAAGTGACTATGCATAGGTAATAAACAGCAAGTAGCAGCAGTGTAAAAACAAATGGAGGGAGGGTCAATGTAATAGTTCGGTGGCCATTTGATAAATTGTTTAGCAGTCTTATGGCTTCGGGATAGAAGCTGTTATTAAGGAGCCTTTTGGTCAAAGACTTTGCGCTCCGGTACCGCTTGCCGTGCGATAGCAGAGAAAACAGTCTATGACTTGGGTGACTGGAGTCTCTGACAATTTTATGGTCTTTCCTCTGACACTGCCTATTATATAGGTCCTGGATGGCAGAAAGCTTGGCCCCAGTGATGTACTGGGCCGTACGCACTACCCTCTGTAGCGCCTTATGGTCAGATGCCGAGCAGTTGCCATACCAGGCGGTGATGGATGCTCTCGATGGTGCAGCTGTAGAACTTTTTGAGGATCTGGGGACCCATGCCAAATCTTTTCAGTCTCCTGAGGAGGAAAAGGTTTTGTCGTGCCCTCTTCACAACTGTCTTGGTGTGTTTGGACCATGATAGATCGTTTGTGATGTGGACACCAAGGAACTTGATACTCTCTACCCGCTCCACTACAGCCCTGTTGATGTTAATGGGGGCCTGTTCGGCCTGCCTTTTCCTGTAGTCCACGATAGCTCCTTTGTCTTGCTCACATTGAGGGAGAGGTTGTTGTCCTGGCGCCACACTGACAGTTCTCTGATCTCCTCCCTATAGGCTGTTTCATCGTTGTCGGGGTTCAGGCCTACCAGTCTTGTGTCGTCAGCAAACTTAATGATGGTGTTGGAGTTGTTTTTGGCCACACAGTCGTGGGTGAGCAGGGAGTACAGGAGGGGACTAAGTACACACCCCTGAGGGGCTCCAGTGTTGAGGATCAGCGTGGCTGACATTTTGTTGCCTACCCTTACCACCTGGGTGGTGGACCATCAGGAAGTCCAGGATCCAGTTGCAGAGGGAGGTGTTTAGTCCCAGGGTCCTTAGCTTAGTGATGAGCTTCATGAGCACTATGGTGTTGAATGCTGAGCTGTAGTCAATGAACAGCATTCTCACGTAGGTGTTCCTTTTGTCCAGGTGGGAAAGGGCAGTGTGGAGTGTGATTGAGATTGCTTCATCTGTGGATTTGTTGGGGCGGTATGCGAATTGGATTGGATCTAGGGTATCCGGGAGGATGCTGTTGATGTGAGCCATGACCAGCCTTTCAAAGCACTTCATGGCTACCGACGTGAGTGCTACGGGGCGGTAATCATTTAGGCAGGTTACCTTCGCTTCCTTAGGCACAGGGACTATGGTGATCTGCTTGAAACATATAGGTATTACAGACTCAGTCACAGAGAGGTTGAAAATGTCAGTGAAGACTCGTGCCAGTTGGTCTGCGCATCCTTTGAGTACACGTCCTGGTAATCCATTTGGCCCTGCGGCTTTGTGAATGTTGACCCGTTTAAAGGTCTTGCTCACATCGGCTACCGAGAGTGTTATCACACAGTCATCCAGAACAACTCGTGCTCTTGTGCATGCTTCAGTGTTGCTTGCCTTGAAGCGAGCATAAAATGCATTTAGCTCATGTTGTAGGCTCGCGTCACTGGGCAGCTCGCGTCTGGGTTTCCCTTTGTAGTCCTTAATAGTTTTCAAGTCCTGCCACATCTGACGAGTGTCAGAGCCGGTGTAGTAGGATTCAATCTTAATCCTGTATTGACGCTTTGCTTGTTTGATGGATCGTCTGAGGGCATAACAGGATTTCTTATAGGCGTCCGGGTTAGTGTCCCACTCCTTGCGGCAGCTCTAGCCATTAGCTCGATGCAGATGTTGCCTGTAATCCATGGCTTCTGGTTGGGATATGTACGTACGGTCACTGTAGGGACGACGTCGTCGATGCACTTATTGATGAAGCCGATGACTGAGGTGGTATACTCCTCAATGCCATTGGATGAATCCCGGGAAAATATTCCAGTCTGTGCTAGCAAAATAGTCCTGTAGCGTAGCATCCTCGTCATCTAACCACTTCCATATTGAGCGAGTCACTGGTACTTCCTGCTTTAGTTTTTGCTTGTAAGCAGGAGTCAGGAGGATAGAATTATGGTTAGATTTGCGAAATGGAGGGCTGGGGAGAGCTTTGTATGCATCTCTGTGTGTGGAGTAAATGTGGTCTAGAGTTTTTTTCCCTTTGGTTGCACATGTAACATGATGGTAAAAATGTGTTAAAACTGATATAAGTTTGCCAAGATTAAAGTCTCCGGCCACAAGGAGCACTGATTCTGGGTGAGCATTTTTTATGGCATAGAGTTGGTTGAGTTGGTTGAGGTCTTAGTGCCAGCATCGGTCTGTGGTGGTAAATAGACGTCTACGAATATTATAGATGAGAACTCTCTTGGTAGATAGTGTGGTCATAAGGTACTTTACCGCAGGCGAGCAATAACTCAAGACTTCTTTAATATTTAACATCGAGCACCAGTTGTTATTGACAAAAAGACACACCCCCATCCCTCGTCTTACCAGACATAGCTTGTCTGTTCTGCCGGTGCATTGAAAATCACTCCAGCTCTATATTATCCGTGTCGTCGTTCAGCCACGACTCAGTGAAACATAAGATATTACAGTTCTTAATGTCCCGTTGGTAGGATAATCGTAATCGTAGTTCATACATTTTATTTTCCAATGATTGCATGTTAGCAAGCAGAATTGATGGCAGTGGGAGTTTACTGACTCGCCTACGGATTCTCAAAAGGCAGCCTGATCTGTGTCCTCTTTTCCCCTGTCCTTTCTTCACGAACATGATGGTGATGTGGGCCTGTTGCCAGGATAGCAGTATATTCTTCTCATCGGACTCGTTTAAGGAAAAAGCTTCTTCCAGTTCATGGTGAGTAATCCCAGTTCTGATGTCCAGAAGTTATTTTTGGTCATAAGCGACGGTAGCAGCAACATTATGTACAAAATAAGTAAAAAATAAGTTACAAACAACACAAAAAAATAATAAATATCACAATTGGTTACGGGCATGTAAAACGTCAGCCATCCTCTTCGGTGCCATCTTAACAGACACCCTGGTTCGATTCCAGGCTGTATCACAACCGGTCGTGATTGGTAGTCTCATAGGGCGGCACAAAATTGGCCCAGTGTCGTCCGGGTTTGGCTGGTGAAGGCCGTCATTGTAAATAAGAATTTGTTCTTAACTGACTTGCCTAGTTAAATAAAGGTTCAATTATGATTCAAAAATAGCACAAACTAGATGGGATGGCTTTTCGCTGCATAATGCTGTGGTAGCCACGCTGATTAAGTGTGCCTTGAATTCTAATTAAATCACTGACAGTGTCACCAGCAAAGCACCACGCCATCACACCTTCTCCTCCATGCTTCCCGGTGGGAACCACACATGCAGAGATCATCTGTTCACCTACTCTGCGTCTCACAAAGACACGGCGGTTGGAACCAAAAATCTCAAATTTGGACTCATCAGACCAAAGGACAGATTTCCACCGGTCTAATGTCCATTGCTCGTGTTTCCTGTCTAAAGCAAGTCTATTTTTCTTATTGGTGTCCTTTAGTAGTGTTTTTTTTTGCAGCAATTCGACCATGAAGGCCTGATTCACGCAGTCTCCTCTGAACAGTTGATGTTGAGATGTGTCTGTTACTTGAACTCTGTGATGCATTTATTTGGGCTGCAATTCCTGAGGCTCTAATGATCTTATCCTCTGCAGCAGAGGTAACTCTGGGTCTTCCTTTCCTGTGGCGGTCCTCATGAGAGCCAGTTTCATCATAGCGCTTGAAATGTTCTGCATTGACTGACCTTCATGTCTTAAAGTAATGATGGGCTGTCTTTTCTCTTTGCTTATTTGAGCTGTATTTTCTATAATATGGACTTGGTCTTTTACCAAATAGGGCTGTCTGTATACCACCCCTACCTTGTCACAACACAACTGATTGACTCAAACGAATTAAGGAAATACATTCCACAAATTAACTTTTAACAAGGCACACCTGTTAATTGAAATGCATTCCAGGTGACTACCTCATGAAGCTGGTTGAGAGAATGCCAAGAGTGTGCAAAACTGTCATCAAGGCAAAGGGTGGCTACTTTGAAGAATCTCAAATATAATTCTTTAATTTGTTGAACACTTTTTTGGTTACTACATGATTCCATATGTGTTATTTCATAGTTTTGATATATAGATATATACAATATAGGAAATAGTAAAAATAAAGAAAAACCCTTGAATGAGTAGGTTTGTCCAAACTTTTGAGTTGTATGTGTGTGTGTATGTGTGTGCGTGTGTGTGTATGTGTGTGTGTGTGTGTGTGTATGTGAGTATGTGTTATGTCAACTCTCATCTCTTTGTACGTTCCAACCCATACTTCTCTCCTGCTTTTTGTGTGTGTGTGTGTGTGTGTGTGTGTGTGTGTGCCAGACCAACTCTGTTTCTTCCACTGCCTCAGGGAGTGTGTGGATTATTCTCTTCCTGCATAATCAGAACCACAACATACCCACGTGTCTCACCCAACCGCCACTTACACACCACATACACATCCCGTCTGGACCAAGGAAAACTCTTAGACCTTTTTTTTGTGTGTGTGTGTGTGTGTGCACGTGTCTTTCCTTGGTGTGTGACAGCATTATTCAGGAGCTCAGGCTCTCAGTCTCTCTGAAGTGGGTCTAAAGCGGTGTGTCTGTGTTTGTTTGTCTGTGTGTGTGTGTGTGGTTGTGTCTGTGTGTGTGTGTGTGTATGTGTGTAGTTCAACGTTGCATCACTGCTCTAGAGAGAGAGAGAGGGAAGAAGAGAGAGAATGATCAAATTGAGACGGAGAGAGAGAAACGGGGCGGAGAGGGAGAAGGGATGGGATGATACAGGGCTTTATACTGTCACCCAGTTAGAGAGAGAGGGTGAGGACAATAGCATGTGAAACTCATACAGTGCTTTAACTGAAGGTTTGTGTGTGTATCAATGTGTGTGTGCGTGTGTGTATATGTGTGTACATGTGTTGTACTTTATGTTTCAATGAGTGCCTTTTGCTTGTGAGTATACATGTGTGTGTGTGTGGAACAAGCTCTCAGTCTCACGGCAGAATTAGACGCTCATCCATGTTTCTCAAACGTTTTGAAGTTGTTCAAAATGTCAAATTTCAAAGTGTTTAAGGTTAAGTTTAGACATTAACTCCGAAATCTTATGGTTAGGCATTAACTCTGAATGGTTAAGGTAAGGGTTAATGTTTAAGATAGGCTTGAAACAAAAATATAAAAAATGACTTTCTGTTGCTGGACATGCAACCTTTGGGACCAGCAAAACTGAAACCTACTTGAAGGGAACAGCGCTCACTGTTGCCCCTGGTGGCCAGTTTCCACATAATCTCATGACGTCCTCAGACATGGAGGGACGTTGAATACTGACTTGTATCACGGGAGACCTGGCTGGTATGTGAGCATGCCTGTGTGCAGGTGTGTGACTTTGCATACTGTATATGTGTGTGTGAGCCCCTGTAGGGCTGCACTGGTTTTGTCCATACTGGAGCATCAGTATATTCTGGTGTTTTTCTAGACAGCAGTGCCTTCAGGCTCTTCCCAGAAGGTGCCCTTGATATCTCTCTCTCTCTCTCTCTCTCTCTCTCTCTCTCTCTCTCTCTCTCTCTCTCTCTCTCTCTCTCTCTCTCTCTCTCTCTCTCTCTCTCTCTCTCTCTCTCTCTCCCCCTTTCTATCCCATTCCCCCTCCCTCTTCCCCCCTCTCCCTCTCTCTCGCTCTCTCTCTCTCCCCCTTTCTATCCCATTCCCCCTCTCCCTCTTCCCCCCTCTCCCTCTCTCGCTCTCTCTCTCTCCCCCTTTCTATCCCATTCCCCCTCCCTCTCCCTCTTCCCCCCTCTCCCTCTCTCTCGCTCTCTCTCTCTCCCCCTTTCTATCCCATTCCCCCTCCCTCTCCCTCTTCCCCCCTCTCCCTCTCTCTCGCGCTCTCTCTCTTCCATTCTATTCATGCCAGCTTGGCTCTCTCCTTGCTTATCAACAGCACCACTGTTACCTCAGGAACAGACAGGGGTATTTGGCACATGGAAAGCCATCCGTACCCATGATGCGTCCCAAATTAGACCCTATATAGTGCACTACTTTTGACCAGAGCCCATATGTAGGGAATAGGGTGCCATTTGGGACACAGACTCAGACTGGCTGACACTAAAAGCTTTTTCAGTCATTAATACACTGATAGTATATATGAAATTAGAGCAGGTAAGGTGAGGAGAGAGGGAGATGGTGGGAGAGAGGGGGAAGGGAGAGCAGGGTCGGTGAGGAGAGAGGTGGAAGGGAGAGCAGGGTTGGTGAGGAGAGAGGGAGATGGTGGGAGAGAGGGGGAAGGGAGAGCAGGGTTGGTGAGGAGAGAGGGAGATGGTGGGAGAGAGGGGGAAGGGAGAGCAGGG
>NC_092086.1:28501151-28526151 GCF_045679555.1 Salvelinus alpinus
TCCCCGAGTAGAGGGGTGGGTGTGGGGGATGTGCCTGTCATCCCTGACTAGAAGGCTGGGTGTGGGGGGATTGGCCTGTCATCCCCGAGTAGAGGGGTGGGTGTGGGGCGATTGGCCTGTCATCCCTGACTAGAGGGGTGGGTGTGGGGTATTGGCCTGTCATCCCTGACTAGAGGGGTGGGTGTTGGGGGATGTGCCTGTCATCCCTGACTAGAAGGGTGGGTGTTGGGGGATGTGCCTGTCATCCCTGACTAGAAGGGTGGGTGTTGGGGGATGTGCCTGTCATCCCTGACTAGAAGGGTGGGTGTTGGGGGATGTGCCTGTCATCCCTGACTAGAGGGGTGGGTGTTGGGGGATGTGCCTGTCATCCCTGACTAGAGGGGTGGGTGTTGGGGGATGTGCCTGTCATCCCTGACTAGAAGGGTGGGTGTTGGGGGATGTGCCTGTCATCCCTGACTAGAAGGGTGGGTGTTGGGGGATGTCCCTGTCATCCCTGACTAGAAGGGTGGGTGTTGGGGGATGTGCCTGTCATCCCTGACTAGAAGGGTGGGTGTTGGGGGATGTGCCTGTCATCCCTGACTAGAAGGGTGGGTGTTGGGGGATGTGCCTGTCATCCCTGACTAGAAGGGTGGGTGTTGGGGGATGTGCCTGTCATCCCTGACTAGAGGGGTGGGTGTTGGGGGATGTGCCTGTCATCCCTGACTAGAGGGGTGGGTGTTGGGGGATGTGCCTGTCATCCCTGACTAGAAGGGTGGGTGTTGGGGGATGTGCCTGTCATCCCTGACTAGAAGGGTGGGTGTTGGGGGATGTCCCTGTCATCCCTGACTAGAAGGGTGGGTGTTGGGGGATGTCCCTGTCATCGTTGACTAGAAGGGTGGGTGTGGGGGGATGTGCCTGTCATCCCTGACTAGAAGGGTGGGTGTTGGGGGAAGTCCCTGTCATCACTGACTAGAAGGGTAGGGTGGGTGTTGGGGGATGTGCCTGTCATCCCTGACTAGAAGGGTGGGTGTTGGGGGATGTGCCTGTCATCCCTGACTAGAAGGGTGGGTGTTGGGGGATGTGCCTGTCATCCCTGACTAGAAGGGTGGGTGTTGGGGGACGTGCCTGTCATCCCTGACTAGAAGGGTGGGTGTTGGGGGATGTGCCTGTCATCCCTGACTAGATGGGTGGGTGTTGGGGGATGTGCTTGTCATCCCTGACTAGAAGGGTGGGTGTTGGGGGATGTGCCTGTCATCCCTGACTAGAAGGGTCGGTGTTGGGGGATGTGCCTGTCATCCCTGACTAGAAGGGTCGGTGTTGGGGGATGTGCCTGTCATCCCTGACTAGAAGGGTGGGTGTTGGGGGATGTGCCTGTCATCACTGACTAGAAGGGTGGGTGTTGGGGGATGTCCCTGTCATCGTTGACTAGAAGGGTGGGTGTGGGGGGATGTGCCTGTCATCCCTGACTAGAAGGGTGGGTGTTGGGGGATGTGCCTGTCATCCCTGACTAGAAGGGTGGGTGTTGGGGGATGTCCCTGTCATCCCTGACTAGAAGGGTGGGAGTTGGGGGATGTCCCTGTCATCCCTGACTAGAAAGGTGGGAGTTGGGGGATGTCCCTGTCATCCCTGACTAGAAGGGTGGGTGTTGGGGGAAGTCCCTGTCATCCCTGACTAGAAGGGTAGGGTGGGTGTTGGGGGATGTGCCTGTCATCACTGACTAGAAGGGTGGGTGTTGGGGGATGTGCCTGTCATCCCTGACTAGAAGGGTGGGTGTTGGGGGATGTCCCTGTCATCACTGACTAGAAGGGTGGGAGTTGGGGGATGTGCCTGTCATCCCTGACTAGAAGGGTGGGTGTTGGGGGATGTGCCTGTCATCCCTAACTAGAGGGTTGGGTGTTGGGGGATGTGCCTGTCATCCCTGACTAGAAGGGTTGGGTGTTGGGGGATGTGCCTGTCATCCCTGACTAGAGGGGTGGGTGTTGGGGGATGTGCCTGTCATCGCTGACTAGAAGGGTGGGTGTTGGGGGATGTGCCTGTCATCCCTGACTAGAAGGGTGGGTGTTGGGGGATGTGCCTGTCATCCCTGACTAGAAGGGTGGGTGTTGGGGGATGTGCCTGTCATCCCTGACTAGAAGGGTGGGTGTTGGGGGATGTGCCTGTCATCCCTGACTAGAAGGTTGGGTGTTGGGGGATGTGCCTGTCATCCCTGACTAGAAGGGTGGGTGTTGGGGGATGTGCCTGTCAACCCTGACTAGAAGGGTGGGTGTTTGGGGATGTTCCAGTTGTACATGACTGGACAGAGTCAAGGATTTGGGGGTTGGTTTGGGTGGGGGTTGGCGAGGACATGTTCCTATGTGTGATTTCTCAGGACTGGACAGTGGGTCAGTGGGTTGAGGGATGTGGGTAGCATGTCTGGCTGGGCACCTGGTCAGGTGTTTAGGAATGTGGGGGGCTGGCAAGGGGGTGCAGTGCCCATTTGTGCATGTTTGACTGATTAGGTAGGGGTACAGGGGCATTGTAGGAGCTGAGGCTTATGCGTGCCATTCCAACAGGAATTGTGTGTCGGTGTGTGTGAGAGAGTGTGAGTGTGTGCCTGGGATATCAGCTCTGGGGCCTGAGGCACCCTAAGGCTGCTCCCTTGACACTACCGACCTGTCTGAATGTGTCACTGATTATCCCTGAGTGAAAGCAAGCGAACGAGAGAGAGAGCGCGGGAGAGAGAGAGAAAGAGAGAGCACGGGAGAGAGAGTGAGAGAGAGAGAGAGAGAGAGAAAGGCTGCCAAAGGTAGACCTGACTCTCAAGAGAAGACAGGCTATGTGCACACTGCCCACAAAATGAAGTGGAAACTGAGCTGCACTTCCTAACCTCCTGCCAAATGTATGACCATTTTAGAGACACATATTTCCCTCAGATTACACAGACCCACAAAGATTTTGAAAACAAATCAAATTTTGATAAACTCCCATATCTATTGGGTGAAATACCACAGTGTGCCATCACAGCAGCAAGATTTGTGACCTGTTGCCACAAGAAAAGGGCAACCAGTGAAGAACAAACACCATTGTAAATACAACCCATATTTATGTTTATTTATTTTCCCTTTTATACCTTAACCATTTGCACATCGTTACAACACTGTATATATACATAATATGACATTTGTAATGTCTTTATTATTTTGAAACTTTTGTCAGTGTAATGTTTACTGTTAATCCCCCCCCACCCTTGTTTATTATCTATTTCACTTGCTTTGGCAATGTAAATATATGTTTCCCATGCCAATAAAGCCCTTCAATTGAATTAAATTAAAATTGAGAGAGAGAGAGAGAGAGAGAGAGAGAGAGAGAGAGAGAGAGAGAGAGAGAGAGAGAGAGAGAGAGATAGAGTCTGTTGCCTGCAGTTATGTCAAATGTCACTAGTCGTCTGAGCTACACAATAATACAGTGATGAAGTTGGATTGTGTTTGAGCCTCCTATACCTTCTTTATCTCAATATACCACATGAGCAACGTTGGTTGAAAATGGAAGTTATTCACTAACAATTAAGATCTGGCTGCAGGGTCTTGTTCAGAAAGGAGAAAACGTTTTGAAAAGGAGTGAAACGGAGCGGCAATATCTGGACTGGTCCAATAAGAACACAGCTTTTCGTTATTTGTTGCGAAATGTATTGCTATGGTTTTCCTTACTGAACACCACCCAGGCTAGCACGTGCAATCTTAGTAGTTCTTGTTTTCAGTTTATTGTGCTGTTGTACTCTGGTGCTGAGCTATAGCCTGGTTAAACCAAACTGAACAATGTGCTCACACACTTTTAAGTGTGGTTTAACCAGGCTAACAGAGCTGTGGCACCAGTCCATTGGTCTATGGTCTTTCATGAACCAACAACGCTAACATGAAGCTAACCCTCACACACCTCCCGAGCCTCCACGGCTGTCGTGTGCTTTCTGAGAATACATACACACATTATGATTATCTAGTGTCACAGAAGCAGCACAAATACAATCCATTGAGCGTGTTTAAGCAGTAAACATCTCCTGGCATTAAGCTCCTTTCTGTGAGATGCTGGCAGTGGCAGTGGTGTGTGTATGAGTGTGTGTGTGTCAGGGCACCAACAAGCTCTCACTCATAAGTCTAGGCATTCATTCTCCTGCAACAGGGTGATCAAATTAAGATCATACAGTTTCATATGATCTTGCTAGAAACATACGTAAGCACACATTCAGCACAGTAGAAAAATATATGGCAGCTAGAAATCAAAACTGTATGGTCTTCAGAGACAGATGGGAGGGGTTGATGGTAGCTGAAGGCTGGGACTAAAAACAAACAGAAGATAACTAATATACAATATACTGTGTCTGTAAAATGTATGTAGTATGTACAGTCGTGGCCAAAAGTTTTGAGAATGACACAACTATTCATTTTCACAGTCTGCTGCCTCAATTTGTATGATGGCAATTTTCATATACTCCAGAATGTTATGAAGAGTGATCAGATGAATTACAATTAATTGCAAAGTCCCTCTTTGCCATGCAAATGAACTGAATCCCCCAAAAACATTTCCACTGCATTTCAGCCCTGCCACAAAAGGACCAGCTGACATCATGTCAGTGATTCTCTCGTTAACACAGGTGTGAGTGTTGACGAGGACAAGGCTGGAGATCACTATGTCATGCTGATTGAGTTTGAATAACAGACTGGAAGCTTCAAAAGGAGGGTGGTGCTTGGAATCATTGTTCTTCCTCTGTCAACCACGGTTACCTGCAAGGTAACACGTGCCGTCATCTTTGCTTTGTACAAAAAGTCATTCACAGGCAAGGACATTGCTGCCAGTAAGATTGCACCTAAATCAACCATTTATCGGATCATCAAGAACTTCAAGGAGAGCGGTTCAATTGTTGTGAAGAAGGCCTCAGGGCACCCAAGAAAGTCCAGCAAGCGCCAGGACTGTCTCCTAAAGTTGATTCAGCTGTGGGATCGGGGCACCACCAGTACAGAACTTGCTCAGGAATGGCAGCAGGCAGGTGTGAGTGCATCTGCACGCATAGTGAGGCAAAGACTTTTGGAGGATGGCCTGGTGTCAAGAAGGGCAGCAAAGAAGTAACTTCTCTCCAGGAAAAACATCATAGACAGACTGATATTCTGCAAAAGGTACAGGGATTGGACTGCTGGTGTAAAGTCATTTTCTCTGATGAATCCCCTTTCCGATTGTTTGGGGCATCCGGAAAAAAGCTTGTCCGGAGACGACAAGGTGAGCGCTACCATCAGTCCTGTGTCATGCCAACAGTAAAGCATCCTGAGACCATTCACGTGTGGGGTTGCTTCTCAGCCAAGGGAGTGGGCTCACTCACAATTTTGCCTAAGAACACAGCCATGAATAAAGAATGGTACCAACACATCCTCCGAGAGCAACGTCTCCCAACCATCCAGGAACAGTTTGGTGATGAACAATGCCTTTTCCAGCATGATGGAGCACCTTGCCATAAGGCAAAAGTTATAACTAAGTGGCTCGTCGAACAAAACATCAATATTTTGGGTCCATGGCCAGGAAACTCCCCAGACCTTAATCCCATTGAGAACCTGTGGTAAATCCTCAAGAGGCGGGTGGACAAACAAAAACCCACAAATTCTGACAAACTCCAAGCATTGATTATGCAAGAATGGGCTGCCATCAGTCAGGAAGTGGCCCAGAAGTTAATTGACAGCATGCCAGGGTGGATTGCAGAGGTCTTGAAAAAGAAGGGTCAACACTGCAAATATTGACTCTTTGCATCAACTTCATGTAATTGTCAATAAAAGCCTTTGACACTTATGAAATGCTTGTAAGTATACTTCAGTATTCCATAGTAACATCTGACAAAAATATCTAAAGACACTGAGGCAGCAGACTTTGTGAAAATTAATATTTGTGTCATTCTCAAAACTTTTGGCCACGAATGTATAACCTGCAAGTGGAAGCCTAAGAGCTGTTGACCATTAGTTTACTCCAATTGGGAGGGGGGGGGTTAGGTTAAAATAATAAAGAAGGAACATATACTCCAATTAGGAGAGGGGTGGTAGAGTTAGGGGGAAAATATATATATATTTAAAATAATATATTTACAAAAAAAGATATGTGGAGGATTGGAATTGATGCAGATACTTACATTGACAGAACCCACAATCTGCAGTATTAAAGCTGATCTGCCCCCCCCAAACACACACCTTCCTACATTAAATCCATCTGTCTCTAGAAAGGATAGATCAGTATCTGCTGCACGTGATCGGGAGTGTGTGTGTGTGTGTGTGTGTGTGTGTGTGTGTGTGTGTGTGTGTGTGTGTGTGTGTGTGTGTGTGTGTGTGTGTGTGTGTGTGTGTGTGTGTGTGTGTGTGTGTGTGTGTGTGTGTGCATGCCTGTGTGTGTGTGTTTGTGTTTAGACAAAAACACACCCACACTTTCAGTGAAGCGTGAAAGTGAATGATGGCGTTGCCTCTCTGAGTCCCTTAGCAGAAGGCCCAAACAGCCGTGCTGGAGAGGGAGGCTTACGCACGCACACACACATGCACACACACACTAACACACAGTGCTACCTCGCCAGTGTTACCCAATGCCCAGCACAGACAACGACTGTAACCATGGTAGCAGTGACTACCATGACAGTGAGGCTGATGCTCTTATCCGTCTCGTATCCGTGGAACGGGGCTGCATTTCCTTCCTTGACCCCACAGGATGGTTGAAAGCAAAATGGCGGACAGGAAGAGCTAGTCATCTCAGATAAGTTGAAGGAGAGGGAAGGGTAAAGGGAAGGACGTCACTGTAAATGACATGCAGTGCAGGAGTCACTAACCATCCACAACCATCTAGCTCAGCCTCATTCAGACAGGTGGGATGGGATGATGAGAGGAGTGCAGAGAGAGAGAAACAGCGTGGGCTCACATCAGGGTTAGTGTGTGTGCGTGTATGTGTGTGTGTGTGTGTGTGTGTGTGTGTATGTGTGTGTGTGTGTGTGTGTGGAAACCAGAAGCAACCAGCAGTCTGAGTCAATGATTGACAGCGGGTACCTCCCGCTCTCTCATCTCATCTCATCTTACCTCCACCTCCTCCCCCCTTCCTCTCCTCTCCTACCGTCCTCTCCTCCTCTTTCTTTCTTCCCTATCCTCTCTTCCCCTTCCTCTCCTCTCCTACCGTCCTCTCCTCCTCTTTCTTTCTTCCCTATCCTCTCTTCCCCTTCCTCTCCTCTCCTCCCTGTCTCTCTCACCTCCCCCTCCTCCCCTTCCTCTCCTCCCTCTCCCCTTTCCCCTCGTTCTCACCCCTTCTTCATTCTCAACCCTTCCTCTCCCAACCAGGCTCATTTGCATAGGATGCCTGATTTGCATACATATGAGGGGAAGAGAAAAGGGGATTTGAAGAGAGGAGGGGAGAGGAGATGAGGAGAAGAGAGAAGAGGAGATATGCAGACGTTTACTGATGAAAAGGAAGAGAAGGCCCTTTCACAGCTTCTCTCTCTCCCCCTCCCCCGCTCTCTCTTTCTCTCTCTCTGCTCTCTCTTTTTCTCTGTTCTCTCCCTTCGGTTCACACCTCAGAGAGATCCTGTGAAGGCCCTATTACCATCTACTCTGCCTCACTCTGAAAGGAAAGAAAAGAGGAGGTGATGAGAGAGAAGACAGAGAGAGAGAAGAGAGAGGACAGAGGAGAGAGAACAGAGGACAGAGGAGAGAAGAGAGAGAACAGAGGAGAGAGGGCAGAGGAGAGAGGACAAAGAAGAGAGAACAGAGGAGGTGAGGATAGAGGACAGAGGAGAGAAGAGAGAGAACAGAGGAGAGAGGACAAAGGAGAGAGGAGAGAGGACAAAGGAGAGAGGAGAGAGGACAAAGGAGAGAGAACAGAGAAGGTGAGGAGAGAGGACAGAGGAGAGAGGAGAGAGGACAGAGAAGGGTTGGGGGAGAACAGATGAGAGAGGACAGAGGAGAGAGGAGAGAGGACAGAGGAGAGAGGACAGAGGAGAGAGGAGAGAGGACAGATGAGAGAGAACAGAGGAGGTGAGGAGAGAGGACAGAGGAGAGAGGACAGAGAACAGAGGAGGTGAGGAGAGAGGACAGAGGAGAGAGGACAGAGGAGAGAGAACAGAGGAGAGAGGACAGAGGAGAGAGGACAGAGGAGAGAGAACAGAGGAGGTGAGAGAGGACAGAGGAGAGAGGACAGAGGAGAGAGGACAGAGGAGAGAGGAGATAGGACAGAGGAGAGAGGACAGAGGAAAGAGAACAGAGGAGAGAGGACAGAGGAGAGAGGACATAGGAAAGAGGACAGAAGAGATAGAACAGAGGAGAGAGAGAGATGAGAGAAGAGAGAGAGGGAGGACAGAGGAGAGAGAAGAGGGGAGAGGACAGAAGGGAGAGTAAAGAGGAGAGAGGAGAGAGAACAGAGGAAAGAGGAGAGAGGAGAGAGAGGACAGAGGAGAGAGATTAGAGAGAGAGGAGAGAGAGGACAGAGGACAGAGGTCAGAGAGACAGAGGTCAGAGAGAGAGCGAGAGAGAGAGAGGACAGAGGCCAGAGAGAGATGAGAGAGGAGAGAGGACAGAGAGAGAGGAGAGATCAGAGAGAGGACAGATGACAGAGGAGAGAGGACGCAGGACAGAGGAGGGAGGACAGAGAGCAGAGGACAGAGGACAGAGGAGAGAGGAGAGAGGAAAGAGGAGGGAGGAGAGAGGAGAGAGGAGAGAGGAGAGAGGAGAGAGGAGGGAGGACAGAGAACAGAGGACAGAGTACAGAGGACAGAGGAGAGAGGAAGCGGTTGCTTCCGTCACTCCCACCAACCCTGCAGCTGGTCTGGTCTGTGTTGCCGTGGCAGTGTTGTTGCTATGGCAGTGTTGTTGCCATGGTGTTGTTGTTGCCATGGCTGCATTGTTGCCATGACATTGTTGCCATGTTGGTGTTGTTGCTGTGGCAGTATTGTTGCCGAGATGAGAGAGGATGAGATGATGAGAGAGGAGAGAGGACAGAGAGAGAGGAGAGATCAGAGAGAGGACATATGCCAGAGGAGAGAGGAGAGAGAGAGAGGAGGGAGGACAGAGGACAGAGGACAGAGAACAGAGGACAGAGTACATAGGACATGGGAACGAGGACAGAGGACAGAGGACAGAGGAGAGAGGACGCAGGACAGAGGAGGGAGGACAGAGAACAGAGGACAGAGGACAGAGGAGGGAGGACAGAGGAGAGAGAGAGGAGAGAGGAGAGAGGAGAGAGGAGAGAGGAGGGAGGACAGAGGAGAGAGGAGGGAGGACAGAGAACAGAGGACAGATGAGAGAGGAAACGGTTGCTTCCGTCACTCCCCCCAACCCTGCAGCTGGTCTGGTCTGTGTTGCCGTGGCAGTGTTGTTGCCATGGCAGTGTTGTTGCCATGGTGTTGTTGTTGCCATGGCTGCATTGTTGCCATGACATTGTTGCCATGTTGGTGTTGTTGCTGTGGCAGTATTGTTGCCGTGGTGTTGTTGTTGCCATGGCTGAATTGCACTCCACTGCAACCGCTCAGTTGAAAGGCATTGATTGGCTGTGAAGCCTCCATTCTCCCCTGCAGGGCGGCCGGGCTACAGCTCTACTCTACTCTATTCTACTCTACTCTGTTCTACTCTATTCTGCTCTACACTATTCTACTCTACACTACACCTCCAGGAAGTACAGGGCACCCCTATGCCCCCCCCCCCCCCCCACACCCACACACACTAGAGAGATACACACACAAACCTACATGCACATTAACACAGTCATAGGTTTTGACACGCGTGTCTCTAACATATTCTGTACAAAGCAGGCCCTTCCTCCCTCTGTCCATTTGTCTTTGTTTGATCTCTCAGTCCATCTGAAAGGGTCCTGCACCACACTGGGATTAACAACCTCTACCCTCCTACGCTACGCACACACACACACACACACACACACACACACACACACACACACACACACACACACACACACACACACACACACACACACACACACACACACACACACACACACACACACACACACACACACACACACACACACACACACACACACACACACAGAGATAGCACACTCTTCCTGTGTGGAGGAGAGGGGGAGAGGTGAGAGAGTGAGGGGTAGAGATGGGGGTGTGAAAGGGGGAGAGATGTGAGAGAGTGACAGAAAGGGGCAGGGGTGTGGGGGTTGGTGAGATGCAGGGGGAATGATGGGATGGAGTGAGGGATAAGGGGGCTGGATGAAAGACGAGAAGATGAGAGAATTTGGTACAGAGGGAGGGATGGAGAGATGAATGGACAGGGATACAGTAGAGGGAGTGAAAGATGAAAGATAAAGACTGTGGGAGGGTGAGATAGAGGACTGAGGGAGGGAGAGATAGAGGACTGAGGGAGGGAGAGATAAAGGACTGAGAGTGGGTGAGATAAAGGACTGAGGGAGGGTGAGATAGAGGACTGAGGGAGGGAGAGATAGAGGACTGAGGGAGGGAGAGATAGAGGACTGAGGGATGGAGAGATAGAGGACTGAGGGATGGAGAGATAGAGGGCTGAGGGATGGAGAGATAGAGGACTGAGGGAGGGAGAGATAGAGGACTGAGGGAGGGAGAGATAGAGGACTGAGGGAGGGAGTAAGGAGGGAGAGATAGAGGACTGAGGGAGGGAGGGATAGAGGCCTGAGGGATGGAGAGATAGAGGACTGAGGGAGGGAGAGATAGAGGACTGAGGGAGAGAGAGATAGAGGACTGATGGATGGAGAGATAGAGGACTGAGGGAGGGAGAGATAGAGGACTGAGGGAGGGAGGGTTTAGAGGACTGAGGGAGGGTGAGATAGAGGACTGAGGGAGGGAGATAGAGGACTGAGGGAGGGAGAGATAAAGGACTGAGGGAGGGTGAGATAGAGGACTGAGGGAAGGAGAGATAGAGGACTGAAGGAGGGAGAGATAGAGGACTGAGGGATGGAGAGATAGAGGACTGAGGGATGGAGAGATAGAGGACTGAGGGATGGAGAGATAGAGGACTGAGGGATGGAGAGATAGAGGACTGAGGGAGGGAGAGATAGAGGACTGAGGGAGGGAGTAAGGAGGGAGAGATAGAGGACTGAGGGAGGGAGGGATAGAGGACTGAGGGATGGAGAGATAGAGGACTGAGGGAGGGAGAGATAGAGGACTGATGGAGGGAGAGATAGAGGACTGAGGGATGGAGAGATAGAGGACTGAGGGATGGAGAGAGAGGACTGATGGAGGGAGAGATAGAGGACTGAGGGAGGGAGAGATAGAGGACTGATGGATGGAGAGATAGAGGACTGAGGGAGGGAGAGATAGAGGACTGAGGGAGGGAGGGTTTAGAGGACTGAGGGAGGGTGAGATAGAGGACTGAGGGAGAGATAGAGGACTGAGGGAGGGAGAGATAGAGGACTGAGGGATGGAGAGATAGAGGACTGAGGGATGGAGAGATAGAGGCCTGAGGGAGGGAGAGATAGAGGACTGAGGGAGGGAGAGATAGAGGACTGATGGATGGAGAGATAGAGGACTGAGGGAGGGAGAGATAGAGGACTGAGGGAGGGAGGGTTTAGAGGACTGAGGGAGGGTGAGATAGAGGACTGAGGGAGGGAGATAGAGGCCTGAGGGAGGGAGAGATAGAGGACTGAGGGAGGGAGAGATAGAGGACTGAGGGAGGGAGGAAGGAGGGAGAGATATAGGACTGAGGGATGGAGAGATAGAGGACTGAGGGAGGGAGAGATAGAGGACTGAGGGAGGGAGTAAGGGGGGAGAGATAGAGGACTGTGTGAGGGAGAGACAGAGGACTGAGGGAGGGAGAGATAAAGGACTGAGGGAGGGTGAGATAGAGGTCTGAGGGAGGGAGAGATAGAGGACTGAGGGAGGGAGAGATAGAGGACTGAGGGAGGGAGATAGAGGACTGATGGAGGGAGAGATAGAGGACTGAGGGAGGGAGAGATAGAGGACTGAGGGAGGGATGGAGAGATACAGCGATGGCCGAGTGACAGAAGGATGAAAAAGAGGATGGAAGGAGGAGGAGCATCCTGCAGTAAGCTGCATCTGTCTGTCTGTCTGTCTGTCTGTCTGTCTGTCTGTCTGTCTGTCTGTCTGTCTGTCTGTCTGTCTGTCTGACCTCCAGCTCCAACCAGCCAGTCAGACGTCTGCTTGTTATTAGCAACAGCAGTTTCAGCACTGGGACTTCATCCCTCATCTGCTCTGCTCTAAGTGCTCTGGCACTGCTAGCATGATTAGTCACACACACACACACACACACACACACACACACACACACACACACACACACACACACACACACACACACACACACACACACACACACACACACACACACACACACACACACACACACACACACACACACACACACACACACACACACACACACACACACACACACACACACACACACACACACACACACACACACACACACCACAGCCAGCCCCACAGTGTTTGTCTGTGTGTGATAGAGAGTGATAGAGAGTGATGAGGAAAGGGGCAGTGTGTGTTGCTGAGTCTAATTATGAGTGTGCTGTGTCTGAATGTGTGTGTGTGTGGGGGTGACAGGTGCCATTGTCTGAGTGTGTCTGAATGTGTGTGTGTGTAGGGGTGACACGTGCCATTGTCTGAGTGTGTCTGAATGTGTGTGTGTGTAGGGGTGACACGTGCCATTGTCTGAGTGTGTCTGAATGTATGTGTGTGTAGGGGTGACACGTGCCATTGTCTGAGTGTGTCTGAATGTGTGTGTGTGTAGGGGTGACACGTGCCATTGTCTGAGTGTGTCTGAATGTGTGTGTGTGTAGGGGTGACACGTGCCATTGTCTGAGTGTGTCTGAATGTGTGTGTGTGTGGGGGTGACAGGTGCCATTGTCTGAGTGTGTCTGAATGTGTGTGTGTGTAGGGGTGACACGTGCCATTGTCTGAGTGTGTCTGAATGTGTGTGTGTGTAGGGGTGACACGTGCCATTGTCTGAGTGTGTCTGAATGTATTTGTGTGTAGGGGTGACACGTGCCATTGTCTGAGTGTGTCTGAATGTATGTGTGTGTAGGGGTGACACGTGCCATTGTCTGAGTGTGTCTGAATGTGTGTGTGTGTAGGGGTGACACGTGCCATTGTCTGAGTGTGTCTGAATGTGTGTGTGTGTAGGGGTGACACGTGCCATTGTCTGAGTGTGTCTGAATGTGTGTGTGTGTAGGGGTGACACGTGCCATTGTCTGAGTGTGTCTGAATGTGTGTGTGTGTAGGGGTGACACGTGCCATTGTCTGAGTGTGTCTGAATGTATTTGTGTGTAGGGGTGACACGTGCCATTGTCTGAGTGTGTCTGAATGTATTTGTGTGTAGGGGTGACACGTGCCATTGTCTGAGTGTGTCTGAATGTATGTGTGTGTAGGGGTGACACGTGCCATTGTCTGAGTGTGTCTGAATGTATGTGTGTGTAGGGGTGACACGTGCCATTGTCTGAGTGTGTCTGAATGTATTTGTGTGTAGGGGTGACACATGCCATTGTCTGAGTGTGTCTGAATGTATTTGTGTGTAGGGGTAACACATGCCATTGTCTGAGTTTCTGAGTGTGGCCGTCTGGCTGAGTTTGTGTGTCTCTCTCTGTTTGTGTGTTTGTGAGAGATACTGTGTTATTGTGTGTTCATGTGTGTGTCTGTCTGTGTGTCTGTCTGTGAGTCTGTCTGTGTGTCTGTCTGTGTGTGTACTTTGTATGTGTGAGTGTGTGGGCGTGTAATATCTGGTGCATTTCCCTCAGTGTTGTGTGGTCAGCCCAGGCCTGAGACTGTCTGATAGAGATCATGCCAACATGGACAGCATGGCACACTCTGCCTGGGCACATCCCTCCCTCCCTCCTCTCATCTCCCTTCCTTGCTCCACCTCTCCTCTCGTCATACCACCCATCCTAAACACTTCTGATCTCTCTTCCTCCCCTCTTCTCCTCTCTTCTCTTCGCCTTCCTCCTTCTCTCCTCTCATCTCTCTCCCTTCCCTTCCCTCCCCCTTCTCCTTCCTTTCCTCTCATCTCCCCCTCGCTCCCTTCTTCTCTTCTCATCTCTACTCCCTCGCTCCGTTTTCACATGCAGGCTCCCTCCCCCATCTGCCTCGCTTCTATTCAGGCTAAAACACCTCCTCCCTCCGTCTCTGCAGGTACCCATCCCTCTCTCTGTTCATCACTACACCCTCCCTGGCTGTGTGTGTCTACGGATCAGCACAAATCCCTGTAAGGCACATAGGAGAGTAGGCTGTAGGCTACTTATTAAAGCAGCTAAGAGAGAGAGAGAGAGAGAGAGAGAGAGAGAGAGAGAGAGAGAGAGAGAGAGAGAGAGAGAGAGAGAGAGAGAGAGAGAGAGAGAGAGAGAGAGAGAGAGAGAGAGAGAGAGAGAGAGAGAGAGAGAGAGAGAGAGAGAGAGAGAGAGAGAGAGAGAGAGAGAGAGAGAGAGAGAGAGAGAGAGAGAGAGAGATGAGATGAGATAATGAGACCAAGAGAGAGGGCCTGTGAAATAGGGCACTAAGGATCAGGCAGCGAGCAGGACGGCTCAGTGGGGTCCTGAGGGACGACCCTTCTGTTATTTTTAGGAGGGTGACTCTGAGGGTGTACTCCAACTCTCCTCCCAGTTTAAAACAGGAACAGAAACAGGAACACACATCGTTCTCCCTCACCTAGCTTCCGACACAGGTAATTCATCACAGTCTATGTTACAGTGTTAACAAGTACAGAGTGGTCTATTTAGTTTATCAGCCAGGTAATTAGGTGATATCAACAGCACATGCATATATTGTATCTCAAATGGCACCCTATTCCCTATGGGCCCTGCTCAAAAGTAGTGCACTATGTAGGGTATAGGGTGCCATTAGGGATGTAGACATTATGATGGAATTCTCTGAGAAGAAGAATTGCTCCAAACCCTCTGTGGTGACCTGAATGTTCAATAATATGTTCTGGTCATTTAACAGACTCTTCTATCCAAATGGACTTAGTAGAAAACACTTCATATAGTCAGTATATGAACTGTTCACACACCATTCTCCAAACCAAACTGACCAATAAGATTCAATAAGAACCAATAAGAACCAATAAGGAACAATAAGAAGCAATAAGAAGCAATAAGAAGCATATTTTTCACAGGTCAACCTCTACATCCAGATCCTGTCATCAGAATGACATCTCAGGCCAGTGTCCAGTCCTGGAGCAGAGAACAGACCAGAGCAAGCATTTCCCTGGGTGGGGCGTGCTATGAGAGGGCTCTGTGCTCTGTGTGGATCTGTGCTGGTGTGAGTGTGTGTATATGGGGGGTGCTTGGTCAACCCAGAGACTTACACACTCTGACACCTGACATATATCGTCTCCAGTCCATCGCCCACAGCTCTACACGCCGTGGCAGCAGGAGCTGACTACAGTCATCTTGTCTCTCTCTCTAAAATTCAAGCTGCTTTATTGGCTTGAAAAACATTGCACTAGTAACATTTCTACCTCTAATATCTCTACTACTACCATTACCCCTAGTAGCATTTCTACCTCTAATATCCCTACTACTACCATTACCACTAGTAGCATTTCTACCTCTGATATCTCTACTACTACCATTACCACTAGTAGCACTTCTACCTTTATCTCTACTACTACCATTACCACTAGTAGCATTTCTACCTCTGATATCCCTACTACTACCATTACCACTAGTAGCATTTCTACCTTTATCTCTACTACTACCATTACCACTAGTGATATTTCTACCTCTAATATCTCTACTACTACCACCATTACCACTGGTAGCATTTCTACCTCTGATATCCCTACTACTACCATTACCACTAGTAGCATTTCTACCTTTATCTCTACTACTACCATTACCACTAGTGATATTTCTACCTCTAATATCTCTACTACTACCATTACCACTAGTAGCATTTCTACCTCTGATATCTCTACTACTACCATTACCACTAGTAGCATTTCTACCTCTGATATCTCTACTACTACCATTACCACTAGTAGCATTTCTACCTCTAATATCTCTACTACTACCATTACCACTAGTAGCATTTCTACCTCTGATATCTCTACTACTACCATTACCACTAGTAGCACTTCTACCTCTGATATCTCTACTACTACCATTACCACTAGTAGCATTTCTACCTCTGATATCCCTACTACTACCATTACCACTAGTAGCATTTCTACCTTTATCTCTACTACTACCATTACCACTAGTAGCATTTCTACCTCTGATATCTCTACTACTACCATTACCACTAGTAGCACTTCTACCTCTGATATCTCTACTACTACCATTACCACTAGTAGCACTTCTACCTCTAATATCTCTACTACTACCATTACCACTAGTAGCATTTCTACCTCTGATATCTCTACTACTACCATTACCACTAGTAGCATTTCTACCTCTGATATCCCTACTACTACCATTACCACTAGTAGCACTTCTACCTCTGATATCCCTACTACTACCATTACCACTAGTAGCATTTCTACCTCTGATATCTCTACTACTACCATTACCACTAGTAGCACTTCTACCTCTGATATCTCTACTACTACCATTACCACTAGTAGCACTTCTACCTCTAATATCTCTACTACTACCATTACCACTAGTAGCACTTCTACCTCTGATATCTCTACTACTACCATTACCACTAGTAGCACTTCTACCTCTGATATCCCTACTACTACCATTACCACTAGTAGCATTTCTACCTCTGATATCTCTACTACTACCATTACCACTAGTAGCATTTCTACCTCTGATATCTCTACTACTACCATTACCACTAGTAGCACTTCTACCTCTGATATCTCTACTACTACCATTACCACTAGTAGCACTTCTACCTCTAATATCTCTACTACTACCATTACCACTAGTAGCACTTCTACCTCTGATATCTCTACTACTACCATTACCACTAGTAGCATTTCTACCTCTATCTCTACTACTACCATTACCACTAGTAGCATTTCTACCTCTAATATCTCTACTACTACCATTACCACTAGTAGCATTTCTACCTCTAATATCTCTACTACTACCATTACCACTAGTAGCATTTCTACCTCTAATATCTCTACTACTACCATTACCACTAGTAGCATTTCTACCTCTAATATCTCTACTACTACCATTACCACTAGTAGCACTTCTACCTCTAATATCTCTACTACTACCATTACCACTAGTAGCACTTCTACCTCTGATATCTCTACTACTACCATTACCACTAGTAGCATTTCTACCTCTGATATCCCTACTACTACCATTACCACTAGTAGCATTTCTACCTCTAATATCTCTACTACTACCATTACCACTAGTAGCATTTCTACCTCTAATATCTCTACTACTACCATTACCACTAGTAGCATTTCTACCTCTAATATCTCTACTACTACCATTACCACTAGTAGCATTTCTACCTCTATCTCTACTACTACCATTACCACTAGTAGCATTTCTACCTCTAATATCTCTACTACTACCATTACCACTAGTAGCATTTCTACCTCTAATATCTCTACTACTACCATTACCACTAGTAGCATTTCTACCTCTGATATCTCTACTACTACCATTACCACTAGTAGCATTTCTACCTCTGATATCTCTACTACTACCATTACCACTAGTAGCATTTCTACCTCTAATATCTCTACTACTACCATTACCACTAGTAGCATTTCTACCTCTAATATCTCTACTACTACCATTACCACTAGTAGCATTTCTACCTCTGATATCTCTACTACTACCATTACCACTAGTAGCACTTCTACCTCTGATATCCCTACTACTACCATTACCACTAGTAGCATTTCTACCTCTGATATCTCTACTACTACCATTACCACTAGTAGCATTTCTACCTCTAATATCTCTACTACTACCATTACCACTAGTAGCACTTCTACCTCTGATATCTCTACTACTACCATTACCACTAGTGATATTTCTACCTCTAATATCTCTACTACTACCATTACCACTAGTAGCATTTCTACCTCTGATATCTCTACTACTACCATTACCACTAGTAGCATTTCTACCTCTAATATCTCTACTACTACCATTACCACTAGTAGCATTTCTACCTCTAATATCTCTACTACTACCATTACCACTAGTAGCATTTCTAACTCTAATATCTCTACTACTAC
Source organism: Salvelinus alpinus (assembly GCF_045679555.1). Lineage (NCBI taxonomy): Eukaryota > Metazoa > Chordata > Actinopteri > Salmoniformes > Salmonidae > Salvelinus > Salvelinus alpinus. Next base: position 28,519,298 of record NC_092086.1, read on the forward strand.
CATTACCACTAGTAGCATTTCTAACTCTAATATCTCTACTACTACCATTACCACTAGTAGCATTTCTACCTCTGATATCCCTACTACTACCATTACCACTAGAGGCACTTCTACCTCTGATATCCCTACTACTACCATTACCACTAGAGGCACTTCTACCTCTGATATCCCTACTACTACCATTACCACTAGAGGCACTTCTACCTCTTTCTCTACCTACTAAAACTATAGCTAAGTTATAACTAACTGTCATCCTCATCATTACATCAGTTCTACAACTACCATAACTGTTACTACTACTACCACCATGACTACCATCATTTAACTACTACCATTACCATCACCCCTACTACCCGTACCACTACTGTTAAAAATAATAATCGCAACAATAATAAAAATAATAACAATAATACTAATAATAAGTAATTTACTGCGTACTATGCAGATGTTATTTTTAAGTGTCCTTCAGGCATATTTGGCTGCAAGAGGAGCCGTTACTCCTTCGGCCATAAGTATGGTTTGTTTTCCCTCTGGGTTTAAGAAGAAAAGTCATTTCTGTGAATAATTGTTCCCTTGGTGAGAAATATTTCTCATAGTAAAGGAGGAAGTGCATCTCTGTCTCTACTTCCCCTGTCGTGCAGTGACCACAAATACGCTCCCCTGGCTACCCAAGCCATGCCTTTTTATGTCTGATGGTTTCTATTGTCTCTCTCTCTCTCTCTCTCTCTCTCTCTCTCTCTCTCTCTCTCTCTCTCTCTCTCTCTCTCTCTCTCTCTCTCTCTCTCTCTCTCTCTCTCTCTCTCTCAATTCAGTTTCAATTTCAATTTAAGGGCTTTATTGGCAGGGGAAACATATGTTAACATTGCCAAAGCAAGTGAAGTAGATAATAAACAAAAGTGAAATAAACAATAAAATGGAACAGTAAACAGTACACTCACAAAAGTTAAAAAAGAAAACATTTCAAATGTCATATTATGTACAAATAGTTACAAAGTACAAAAGGGAGTACAAAAGGGAGGATAAATGTGGCAAAAGGTCACAAGTCTTGCTGCTCTGATGGCACACTGGTATTTCACCCAATATATATGGGAGTTTATCAAGATTTGGTTTGTTTTCAAATTATTTTTGGGACTGTGTAATCTGAGGGAAATGTGTCTCTAATATGGTCATACATTTGGCAGGAGATTAGGAAGTGCAGCTCAGTTTCCACCTCTTTTTGTGGGCATTGTGCACATAGCTTGTCTTCTCTTGAGAGCCAGGTCTGCCTACGGCAACCTTTCTCAATAGCAAGGCTATGCTCACTGAGTCTGTACATAGTCAAAGCTTTCCTTAAGTTTGGTCAGTCACAGTGGTCAGGTATTGTGCCACTGTGTACTCTCTGTTTAGGGCCAAATAGCATTCTAGTTTACTCTGTTTTTTTGTTAATTCTTTCCAATGTGTCAAGTAATTATCTTTTTGTTTTTTCATGATTTGGTTGGGTCTAATTGTGTTGCTGCCCTGGGGCTCTGTGGGGTCTGTTTGTGAACAGAGCCCCAGGAACAGCTTGCTTAGGGGACTCTTCTCCAGGTTCATCATCTCTTCATCTCTCTCTCTCTGTAGGTGATGGCTTTGTTATGGAAGGTTTTGGAATCGCTTCCCCTAAGGTTGTAGAATTTAACAGCTCTTTTCTGGATTTTGATAATTAGCGGGTAATTCTTCTCTGCATGCATTATTTGGGTTTTTACGTTGTACGCTGAGTATATTTTTTCATAATTCTGCATGCGGAGTCTCAATTTGGTGTTTGTCCCATTTTTGGAATTCTTGGTTGGTGATCAGACCACAGATCTCACAACCATAAAGGGCAATGGGTTCTATAACTGATTCAAGTATTTTTTAGCCAGATCCTAATTTGTATGTCGAATTTTATGTTCCTTTTGATGGCATAGATGGCTGTTCTTGCCATGTCTCTCAGCTCGTTCACAGCTTTGTGGGAGTTACCTTTGGCACTGATGTTTAGGCCGAGGTATCTATTGTTTGTTGTGTGCTGTAGGGCAACGGTGTCTAGATGGAATTTGTATTTGTGGTCCTGACTACTGGACCTTTTTTGGAACACCATTATTTTGGTCTTACTGAGATTTACTGTCAGGGCCCAGGTCTGACAGAATCTGTGCAGAATATCTAGGTGCTGCTGTAGGCCCTCCTTGGTTGGGTACAGAAGCACCAGATCATCAGCACACAGTAGACATTTGACTTCAGATTCTAGTAGCGTGAAGCCAGGTGCTGCAGACTGTTCTAGTGCCCTAGCCAATTCGTTGATATATATGTTGAAGAGGGTGGGGCTTAAGCATTATCCCTGTCTCACCTCACGGCCCCGTGGAAAGAAATGTGTGTGTTTTGTTAACCAATTTTAACCGCACACTTGTTGTTTGTGTATATGGATTTTGTAATGTTGTATGTTTTTCCCCCCAACACCACTTTCCATCAATTTGTATTGCAGACCCTCATGCCAAATTGAGTCAAAGTCTTTTTTGAAATCAGCATGCCTTTTTTTTTTTTTGTCAATTAGGTTGCGCAGGGTGAATACGTGGTCTGTTGTACGGTAATTTGGTTAAAAGTACATTGTATTCACTGAGGAAATGTACGAGTCTGCTGTTAATGATAATGCAGAGGATTTTCCCAAGGTTGCTGTTGATGCATATCCCATGGTAGTTATCTGGGTCAAATTTGTCTCCACTTTTGTGGATTGTGGTGATCAGTCCTTGGTTCCAAATATGGGGGACGATGCCAGAGCTATGGATGATGTTAACGAGTTTAAGTATAACCAATTGGAATGTGTGGTCTGTATATTTTATCATTTCATTGAGTATACCATCAACACCACAGGCCTTTTTGAATTGGAGGGTTTGTATTTCTCAGTTTCTTTCTTAGGTTTCAGCATTTTTCATCAACCATTTGTCATTGTTGTTGATTTTCTTCAATTTGTTTTAGATTTGATTGGGAAGTATACTGTTAGGTTTCAACTGCCAAGTTACACCTTCACTATTACAGTGAAACATTTTTTCCAGGTAGTTGTCTAAAAAGGATTGAATTTGTTGTTGTCTAATTGTTTTTGGTAGGTTTCCACATTACTTTCCTTCCGTCTATAGCATTTCTTAATATTATTCAGTTCCTTTGGCTTTGATGCCTGTTCTAGTAGACTGTGATTTTGCTGTGATCTGATAGGGGTGTCAGTGGACTGACTGTGAACGCTCTGAGAGACTCTGGGTTGAGGTCAGTGAATAAGTAGTCTACAGTACTACCGCCAAGAGATGAGCTATACGTCTCTCTCTCCCTCTCTTTGTATCTCTCTCTCTGTCTCTCTCTCTCTCACTGTATCTCTCTCTCTCCCTTTCTTTGTCTCTCTCTCTCTCTCTCTCTCGTTCTGGCTCGATCTCTCTCTCTGTTTTTTCTTTCTCTCGTTCTGTGTCTATGTCTCTCTTGCTCTCTCTCTCTATGTCTCTCTTGCTCTCTCTCTCTATGTCTCTCTTGCTCTCTCTCTATGTCTCTCTTGCTCTCTCTCTCTATGTCTCTCTTGCTCTCTCTCTCTATGTCTCTCTTGCTCTCTCTCTCTATGTCTCTCTTGCTCTCTCTCTCTATGTCTCTCTTGCTCTCTCTCTCTATGTATCTCTCTCTCTCTCTCTCTCTCTCTCTCTCTCTCTCTCTCTCTCTCTCTCTCTCTCCTCTCCTCTCTCTCTCTCTCTCTCTCTCTCTCTCTCTCTCTCTCTCTCTCTCTCTCTCTCTCTCTCTCTCTCTCTCTCTCTCTCTCTCTCTCTCTCCTCATTTTTTTGCATCTTTCTGTCTGTCTTTCTACATTAGCAGCATGTGTTTGCCCTGTTGTTAGTTCCAGTAGATCTCTGTTTGTGGTTTGCTAATTACACAACCAATAATTCCTTGTTTCTCTTCCTCTGAGATCTGCCCTGGTGGAGGCTTCCTCAACACAACAGCATGTGTGTGTCTGCAAGGTAGAGTCAATGTTTACGTGTTAGGCATTTTGAGCACAGTGGTAGACAGTAGTGTTTGTTTGGCGGTAGCCGTGGTAAAAACAGAGAGAGTAGAGTTGGCGTCAGGTCAGTGGTGGCTGGTTGGTTCCTCCTCTGGAGAAGGAGGTGGTGAGAACACACACACACACACCACATCTGCTCGGGAGCCCGCCAGCCGCTCACTGGCCAACAGATAAACAAGTGCGCTCCCATCTCCTGGGGAGGTAACCATAGCAACCTATCTTTCTCTCATTCACTCTCTCTCTCTTTTTCTGTCTCCTTCTCTGTCTCTGTTCTCCCCCGGCTGTCCTGGAGACAAGACAATGGCAGATTCCAATGCCAGGCCGGTGTCACTTTTTTAGGCTATGATCAAAAATATTGCACTATAAAATACATTCGGGACGCACCCCCCTTTCTCTCACAACAGAGAAAAACAACACATTCACCAATGTGATGTCAGAGGCATCTTACTTGAGACAATAACAAGGGAGACAGACCACTATGACAGGAGAATCTCTCTTTTTTCTAGAATGTGGCCAATTTCCTTTATCTCCTTTTGATGAGTGGAGAGGAAAAGGGGATTTCATGGCAGCCAGTTAAACCTCTAATCCAGTGGTTCACCCAGTCCTCTGCATAGTCAGTCCTCTGCATAGTCAGTCCTCTGCATAGTCAGTCCTCTGCATAGTCAGTCCTCTGCATAGTCAGTCCTCTGCATAGTCAGTGCTCTGCATAGTCAGTCCTCTGCATAGTCAGTCCTCTGCATAGTCAGTCCTCTGCATAGTCAGTCCTCTGCATAGTCAGTCCTCTGCATAGTCAGTCCTCTGCATAGTCAGTCCTCTGCACACTCTCTCTCTCTCTCTCTCTCTCTCTCTCTCTCTCTCTCTCTCTCTCTCTCTCTCTCTCTCTCTCTCTCTCTCTCTCTCTCTCTCTCTCTCTCTCTCTCTCTCTCTCTCTCTCTCTCTCTCTCTCTCTCTCTCTCTCTCTCTCTCTCTCTCTCTCTCTCTCTCTCTCTCTCTCTCTCTCTCTCTCTCTCGCTCTCGCTCTCGCTCTCGCCCTCTCGCTCTCTCTCTCTCTCTCTCTCAATTCAATTCAATTCAATTCAATTCAAGGGGCTTTATTGGCATGGGAAACATGTGTTAACATTGCCAAAGCAAGTGAGGTAGATAATATACAAAAGTGAAATAAACAATAAAAATTAACAGTAAACATTACACATACAGAAGTTTCAAAACAATAAAGACATGACAAATGTCATATTATATATATACAGTGTTGTAACAATGTACAAATGGTTAAAGCACACAAGTTAAAATAAATAAACATAAATATGGGTTGTATTTACAATGGTGTTTGTTCTTCACTGGTTGCCCTTTTCTTGTGGCAACAGGTCACAAATCTTGCTGCTGTGATGGCACACTGTGGAATTTCACCCAGTAGATATGGGAGTTTATCAAAATTGGATTTGTTTTCGAATTCTTTGTGGATCTGTGTAATCTGAGGGAAATATGTCTCTCTAATATGGTCATACATTGGGCAGGAGGTTAGGAAGTGCAGCTCAGTTTCCACCTCATTTTGTGGGCAGTGAGCACATAGCCTGTCTTCTCTTGAGAGCCATGTCTGCCTACGGCGGCCTTTCTCAATAGCAAGGCTATGCTCACTGAGTCTGTACATAGTCAAAGCTTTCCTTAAGTTTGGGTCAGTCACAGTGGTCAGGTATTCTGCCACTGTATACTCTCTGTTTAGGGCCAAATAGCATTCTAGTTTGCTCTGTTTTTTTGTTAATTCTTTCCAATGTGTCAAGTAATTATCTTTTTGTTTTCTCATGATTTGGTTGGGTCTAATTGTGCTGTTGTCCTGGGGCTCTGTGGGGTGTGTTTGTGTTTGTGAACAGAGCCCTAGGACCAGCTTGCTTAGGGGACTCTTCTCCAGGTTCATCTCTCTGTAGGTGATGGCTTTGTTATGGAAGGTTTGGGAATCGCTTCCTTTTAGGTGGTTGTAGAATTTAACGGCTCTTTTCTGGATTTTGATAATTAGTGGGTATCGGCCTAATTCTGCTCTGCATGCATTATTTGGTGTTCTACGTTGTACACGGAGGATATTTTTGCAGAATTCTGCATGCAGAGTCTCAATTTGGTGTTTGTCCCATTTTGTGAAATCTTGGTTGGTGAGCGGACCCCAGACCTCACAACCATAAAGGGCAATGGGCTCTATGACTGATTCAAGTATTTTTAGCCAGATCCTAATTGGTATGTTGAAATTTATGTTCCTTTTGATGGCATAGAATGCCCTTCTTGCCTTGTCTCTCAGATCGTTCACAGCTCTGTGGAAGCTACCTGTGGTGCTGATGTTTAGGCCGAGGTATGTATAGTTTTTTGTGTGCTCTAGGGCAACGGTGTCTAGATGGAATTTGTGGTCCTGGCGACTGGACCTTTTTTGGAACACCATTATTTTGGTCTTACTGAGATTTACTGTCAGGGCCCAGGTCTGACAGAATCTGTGCAGAAGATCTAGGTGCTGCTGTAGGCCCTCCTTGGTTGGTGACAGAAGCACCAGATCATCAGCAAACAGTAGACATTTGACTTCGGATTCTAGTAGGGTGAGACCGGGTGCTGCAGACTGTTCTAGTGCCCGCGCCAATTCGTTGATATATATGTTGAAGAGGGTGGGGCTTAAGCTGCACACTCTCTCTCTCTCTCTCTCTCTGTCTCTCTCCCTCTCCCTCTCCCTCTCTCGCTGTCTCGCTCTCTCTCTCCCTCTGTCTCTCTATCTCGCTCTCTCTTTGTCTCTCTGTGTCTCTCTGTCTCGCTCTGTCTTCTCTGTCTCCCTCCCTTTCTCCCTCTCTCTTCTCTGTCTCCC
>NC_092086.1:28531151-28573435 GCF_045679555.1 Salvelinus alpinus
TTGAGAAAGGTCGCCGTAGGCAGACCTGGCTCTCAAGAGAAGACAGGCTATGTGCACACTGCCCACAAAATGAGGTGGAAACTGAGCTGCACTTCCTAACCTCCTGCCAAATGTATGACCATATTAGAGACACATATTTCCCTCAGATTACACAGTCCCACAAAAGAATTCGAAAACAAACCCAATTTTGATAAAGTATAAACTATTACCATATCTATTGGGTGAAATACCACAGTGTGCCATCACAGCAGCAATATGTGTTACCTGTTGCCAGAAGAAAAGGGCAACCCGTGAAGAACAAACACCATTATAAATTCAACCCATATTTATGTTTATTCATTTTCCTTTTTGTACTTTAACTATTTGCACATTGTTAGAACACTGTATGTAGTCTATGTAGCCATAATATGACATTTGAAATGTCATATTTGTTTATTATTTATTTTACTTGCTTTGGCAATGTTAACATATGTTTCCCATGCCAATAAAGCCCTTAGAATTTAATACAATTGAGAGCCAGAGAGAAAGAGAGCGAAAGAGAGAGAGAGAGAGAGAGAGAAAGAGAGAAAGAGAGAGAGAGAGAGAGAGAGAGAGAGAGAGAGAGAGAGAGAGAGAGAGAGAGAGAGAGAGAGAGAGAGAGAGAGAGAGAGAGAGAGAGAGAGAGAGAGAGAGAGAGAGAGAGAGAGAGAGAGAGAGAGAGATAGATAGGGATTGAACATGCAGTGTGAATGCTGTAGAATCTGTCTATCTATCCGCTACACACAGCCCCATCTCCCCTCTCATCTCCCCTCTCATCTGTGTCTCTGAGAGGGAGACAGAGAGATAGAGAGAGACAGGGGGAAAGAACAAGAGAGATAGAGAAAAAGGGAGAGAAGGGAACGGACATGGATTGAAAGAGAGAGAAACAGAGAGAGAGATAATGAAGAGAGACATACAGAGGGATCAGAGAATTTGGGGTGGAAAGAAAAGGAGAAAAAAATTGAGAGAGAGAATGAAAGAGAGAGGGGGGGGTCTGACATTGACAGTGGTCTGATCTTTAATTTACCACCCAGCAGTGATGGTCGCTCTTGCAACAGAAGGAGCAGGAAGGTAGGGGGAGACAGGGGGAGGAAGCAGGGAGGGAGTGGGGAGTAAGGAGAGAGGAGGAAGGGAAGCAGGGGGAGAGAGGGGAGGAAGGAGCGAGGCAGGGGGGAAAGAGGGGGAGGAAGGAGGGAGGCAGGGGGAGGAAGTAGGGAGCCATGGGGGGGAGGAAGGAGGCAGTGGGAGAGAGGAGGGAGACAGAGGGAGGATTTTCTATATCGTCTATACAGCCCTTAACATCCAACTAGATCAATAGGGACATGATCTCGTAAGCATGGAATGTTTTTAGATGCCAGCAATCATTTACATCTCCCTCTCCTCTTGGTGCTACAACTACATGCTATAGAAGAAAACACTGAAAAAGCTTTTATGGAGATGTTGGAGAAGAGAGCTAGACTTCCATGTTAGTGAGCCAATCTGTTATGTGAGGTATGAATCAGGTTAGTATCTGGTTGTGGAGGGACTCTGAACAGCCCTGGATAATCAATTTCACCTCTTGTGGAGATTCATCCCCCATCCCTCCCCTCTTCCCCCTGACCTCACCCCCTCTTCCTCAACCTCTCCTTCTACTCATCCCCCATCCCTCCCCTCTTCCCCTCTTCCACCTGACCTCAGCCCCTCTTCCTCAACCTCTCCTTCTACTCATCCCCCATCCCTCCCCTCTTCCAACCTGACCTCAGCCCCTCTTCCTCAACCTCTCCTTCTACTCATCCCCCATCCTTCCCCTCTTCCCCCTGACCTCACCCCCTCTTCCTCAACCTCTCCTTCTACTCATCCCCCATCCCTCCCCTCTTCCCCCTGACCTCACCCCCTCTTCCTCAACCTCTCCTTCTACTCATCCCCCATCCCATCCCTCCCCTCTTCCAACCTGACCTCAGCCCCTCTTCCTCAACCTCTCCTTCTGCTCATCCCCCATCCCTCCCCTCTTCCAACCTGACCTCATCCCCTCTTCCTCAACCTCTCATTCTACTCATCCCCCATCCCTCCCCTCTTCCCCCTGATCTCACCCCCTCTTCCTCAACCTCTCCTTCTACTCATCCCCCATCCCTCCCCTCTTCCAACCTGACCTCATCCCCTCTTCCTCAACCTCTCATTCTACTCATCCCCCATCCCTCCCCTCTTCCAACCTGACCTCAGCCCCTCTTCCTCAACCTCTCCTTCTACTCATCCCCATCCCTCCCCTCTTCCCCCTGACCTCAGCCCCTCTTCCTCAACCTCTCCTTCTGCTCATCCCCCATCCCTCCCCTCTTCCCCCTGACCTCACCCCCTCTTCCTCAACCTCTCCTTCTACTCATCCCCCATCCCTCCCCTCTTCCAACCTGACCTCACCCCCTCTTCCTCAACCTCTCCTTCTACTCATCCCCCATCCCTCCCCTCTTCCCCCTGACCCCACCCCCTCTTCCTCAACCTCTCCTTCTACTCATCCCCCATCCCTCCCCTCTTCCCCCTGACCTCACCCACTCTTCCTCAACCTCTCATTCTACTCAGACCCCATCCCTCCCCTCTTCCCCCTGACCTCACCCCCTCTTCCTCAACCTCTCCTTCTACTCATCCCCATCCCTCCCCTCTTCCCCTCTTCCCCCTGACCTCACCCCTTCTTCCTCAACCTCTCCTTCTACTCATCCCCCATCCCTCCCCTCTTCCAACCTGACCTCAGCCCCTCTTCCTCAACCTCTCCTTCTACTCATCCCCCATCCCTCCCCTCTTCCCCCTGACCTCACCCCCTCTTCCTCAACCTCTCCTTCTGCTCATCCCCCATCCCTCCCCTCTTCCCCCTGACCTCACCCCCTCTTCCTCAACCTCTCCTTCTACTCATCCCCCATCCCTCCCCTCTTCCAACCTGACCTCACCCCCTCTTCCTCAACCTCTCCTTCTACTCATCCCCCATCCCTCCCCTCTTCCCCCTGACCCCACCCCCTCTTCCTCAACCTCTCCTTCTACTCATCCCCCATCCCTCCCCTCTTCCCCCTGACCTCACCCACTCTTCCTCAACCTCTCATTCTACTCAGACCCCATCCCTCCCCTCTTCCCCCTGACCTCACCCCCTCTTCCTCAACCTCTCCTTCTACTCATCCCCATCCCTCCCCTCTTCCCCTCTTCCCCCTGACCTCACCCCTTCTTCCTCAACCTCTCCTTCTACTCATCCCCCATCCCTCCCCTCTTCCCCCTGACCTCACCCCCTCTTCCTCAACCTCTCCTTCTACTCATCCCCATCCCTCCCCTCTTCCCCCTGACCTCACCATCTCTTCCTCAACCTCTCCTTCTACTCATCCCCCATCCCTCCCCTCTTCCCCCTGACCTCACCATCTCTTCCTCAACCTCTCCTTCTACTCATCCCCCATCCCTCCCCTCTTCCCCCTGACCTCACCCCCTCTTCCTCAACCTCTCCTTCTACTCATCCCCCATCCCTCCCCTCTTCCCCCTGATCTCACCCCCTCTTCCTCAACCTCTCCTTCTACTCATCCCCCATCCTTCCCCTCTTCCCCCTGACCTCACCCCCTCTTCCTCAACCTCTCCTTCTACTCAGACCTCCTCCATCCTTCATCCTCCTCTTCCTAAATCCAGCATGTACACTAGACTACAATATCTAGTAGACATTGAGACAGGTGAATCTACTCACTGATAGTAGAATACTGACATTTCTCTCAGAGGAGAGGAGGGGGGGGGGGGGGGGTAGGGACACAGACCTGTGTGTTTGTGACAGTTTATGTGTTGGAATGTGTATGTGCATGTGTATGTGTGTGTATGTGTACGACAGTATGAATGTGCGCATGCGTTTGTGCATGTTTTTGCATGAGTGTGCATGCCTATGTGTGTTTGTGCGTGTGTGCATGGTGTGTGTGTGTCTCCTAACCATGAGACACACCTGGACCACATACTAAACACCTGATTTACCTGACCACATACTAAACACCTGATTTACCTGGACCACATACTAAACACCTGATTTACCTGGACCACATACTAAACACCTGATTTACCTGACCACATACTAAACACCTGATTTACCTGACCACATACTAAACACCTGATTTACCTGACCACATACTAAACACCTGATTTACCTGACCACATACCAAACACCTGATTTACCTGACCACATACTAAACACCTGATTTACCTGGACCACATACTAAACACCTGATTTACCTGACCACATACTAAACACCTGATTTACCTGACCACATACTAAACACCTGATTTACCTGGACCACATACTAAACGCCTGATTTACCTGACCACATACTAAACACCTGATTTACCTGGACCACATACTAAACACCTGATTTACCTGACCACATACTAAACACCTGATATACCTGACCACATACTAAACACCTGATTTATCTGACCACATACTAAACACCTGATTTACCTGACCACATACTAAACACCTGATTTATCTGACCACATACTAAACACCTGATTTACCTGACCACATACTAAACACCTGATTTACCTGACCACATACTGAACACTTGATTTACCTGGACCACATACTAAACACCTGATTTACCTGACCACATACTAAACACCTGATTTACCTGACCACATACTAAACGCCTGATTTACCTGACCACATACTAAACACCTGATTTACCTGGACCACATACTAAACACCTGATTTACCTGACCACATACTAAACACCTGATATACCTGACCACATACTAAACACCTGATTTATCTGACCACATACTAAACACCTGATTTACCTGACCACATACTAAACACCTGATTTATCTGACCACATACTAAACACCTGATTTACCTGACCACATACTGAACACTTGATTTACCTGGACCACATACTAAACACCTGATTTACCTGACCACATACTAAACACCTGATTTACCTGACCACATACTAAACACCTGATTTACCTGACCACATACTAAACACCTGATTTACCTGACCACATACTAAACACCTGATTTACCTGACCACATACTAAACACCTGATTTACCTGACCACATACTAAACACCTGATTTACCTGGACCACATATTAAACGCCTGCTTTGCCTGAACGCACACACACACACACACACACACACACACACACACACACACACACACACACACACACACACACACACACACACACACACACACACACACACACACACACACACACACACACACACACACACACACACACACACACACACACAGAACAGGACTGTGTGATAGCCTAGGGACCCAGAAAACAACCCTCTGGGGATAAAACAGGGACAGACTGTGATCAAAATGACATTCAGCTCCCCTGCAATACTGGAGGGAGAGAGAGAGAGAGGGAGCGAGAGAGAGAGAGAGAGATAGATAGAGAGAGAGAGAGAAAGAGAGAGAGATAGGGAGAGAGAGAGAGAGAGAGAGAGAGAGAGAGAGAGAGAGAGAGAGAGAGAGAGAGAGAGAGAGAGAGAGAGAGAGAGAGAGAGAGGGAGAGAGAGAGAGAGATATATAGAGAGATATATAGAGAGATAGGGAGAGAGATAGAGAGAGAGATAGAGAGAGAGAGAGAGAGAGCACTGTGTGTGTGTGTATGGGTGTATGTCTGTGCGATGGCGGAAGCCAGACTGAGTGCTTTTCTACTGTCAGTGTGATTAGAGGCCGTACAAATGTGATAGGAAGGGAGAGACAGTGGGAGGAAGGGAGGGATGGAGAGAGACAAATAAAGAGAGAGAGAGGAGAGGAGACATTCATTAAAGAGCTTGGGGAGGGTGAGGGAGGGTGAGCAGTTCTCCTACTGCATGCCCCCTCACACACACCCAAGGGTAGTGAGGTCATAGCTGCCCTGCAAGACCCTCGTGCCATGGAGAGTTTAGTTTACACACACACACGCACACACACACACACGCACACACACGCACACACACACACACACACACACACACACACACACACACACACACACACACACACACACACACACACACACACACACACACACACACACACACACACACACACACACACACACACACACACACACACACACACACACACACACACTAACCACCCCCGCACAAAAACAAACAGAACTCCCTCCTCTCCCTCGCCTTTCCTCCTGTCTCCCTCAGGGTGTGTGTGTGTGTGGCAGTAGAATGCTTGCCTGGCTAAGTCACTATGACAACAACAGCCTCATTACCTCATCTCCATATTCAAGTGTGACGGTGCCATTGTGCAACGACAGGAAATCAAGTGTTTTAATCAATGGAGTGGTGAGAGGGAGGGAGGTAGAGATTGGGAGGGAGTGAAGGGAGGGAGGGAGAGAGAGAGGGAGAGTGGGAGGGAGGGACTGAAGTGAGGGAGGGAGAGAGAGAGGGAGAGTGGGAGGGAGGGAATGAAGGAGGATGGATGAATGGACGGAGTGAAGGGAGAAAGAGAGAGGGAGAGTGGGATGGAGGGAGTGAGGGAGAAAGCGGGGGAGAGGGAGGCATGGAAGGGAGCGAGCGAAGTATAGACTGGGAGAGAGGGAGGGACGGAGGGAGAAGCAGAGAGAGAGAGAAAGATGGATGGAGGAAAAGGGAGGAGGGGGAAGAGAGGGTGTTAGATCACAGTACAGTGATGCAGATGATGGACAATCAGGCTGGTTTTTATCTCTCCTGGACAGAAGGGAGGGAGAAGGGGTGTTCTAAAATGGAATGAGAATGTTCTAGTGCTTGTGTGTGTAAGTGACGTTGTTAGAGCAGCACTGACATCCCCCCCATACACACACACACACACACACACACACATGCACACACACACGCACACGCACACGCACACACACACACACACACACACACACACACACACACACACACACACACACACACACACACACACACACACACACACACACACACACACACACACACACACACACACACACACACACACACACACAGAGAGTAAAAGAGAAATAGAAAGAGAGAAGAGTGGCCTGTATGTAATATAAATATAACTAATATAACTACATGTCCTTTCAATAGTCACATTATTTACTATCCAACAGCCTTTCCTGTGCTGTCCTTTCTCTAGCATAACCCTCTATAGCTGAGCCAATACTACATCCCTCATGGCCCCATTCCCTTTGTAGTGCTGAGCAGTATGTGTTTTATATTTCATCTTTTTTTTTACCCTTTTGTGAAGGTAATATATTTGGAATGTTATTTATTTCCCTTTGTAGTGCACTACTTTTGACCAGGGCCCATAGAGGACTATTTTCTATATGCACTCTACTGTTGTAAGTCGCTCTGGATAAGAGCGTCTGCTAAATGACTTAAATGTAAATGTAAATGTACTGTAGGGAATAGGGTACCATTAGGCCCGCAGCCTCCCAGACAGATATGATACATTATAAACTGGGTGGTTCGAGCCCTGAATGCTGATTGGCTGACAGCCATGATATATCAGACCGTATACCACGGGTATGACAAAACCTTTATTTTTACTGCTCTAATTACGTTGGTAACCAGTTTAATAGCAATAAGGCACCTCGGGGGTTTGTGATATGTGGCAAAATAGCACGGCTAAGGGCTGTATCCAGGCACTCTGCATTGTGTCGTGCTAAAGAACAGCCCTTAGCCATGGTTTATTGGCTGTATACCACACTTCCTCAAGCCTTATTGTCCAGCCCTGACTCTCCGTTATACAACAGTCAGTAAGGTTTATAATGGGTTAAATCCTATTACAATGAAGATACAGTGAGATATTCTGGTGATTTGGAGGTGTGTGAATATTCAGGCCAGCAGCACAATACCACATTAGTCATCTTGTTTAGTAAACAAACACAAGTGGGTACAGCACAGTGAGAAAGAGAGAGAGAGAGAGGTGGAGAGGAAGAGAGAGGGAGAGAAAAAGAGAGAGAGAAAGAGAGAGAGAGAGAAAGAGAGAGAGAGAAAGAGAGAGAGAGAGAATGAGAGAGAGAGAGAGAATGAGAGAGAGAGAGAGATTTCACAGACCCACAAAGAATTTGAAAACAAATCCAATGTTGATGAACTCCCATATCTATTGGGTGAAATATCACAGTGTGGAACCAGTGAAGAACAAACACCATTGTAAATACAACCCATATTTATGTTTATTTATTTTCCCTTTTGTACTTTAACTATTTGCACATCGTTACAACATGGTATATTTTCATAATATGACATTTGAAATGACTCTATTCCTTTGGCACATTTGTGAGTGTAAATTTTACTGTACATTTTTTATTGTTTATTTCACTTTTGTTTATTATCTATTTCACTTGCTTCGGCAATGTAAACATATGTTTCCTATGCCAATAAAGCCCTTTGAATTTCATTTAATTGAAATGAGAGAGAGAGAGATGGAGAGATAGGGAGAGAGAGGGAGAAAGAGAGAGATAAAGAGAGAGATAAAGAGAGAGAGCGAGAGAGAGTGAAAGAGAGAGAGAACACGAGAGAGAAACAAACAACAACAGGAAGAGTTATCTATCCAAAATGGAGATGTATGGGTAAACCACTTCTCAAATCTTTTTGGCTCTATAACAAAGAATAAAGAGCAAAAACATATACATGATCAAATACAAATCTTAGAATCAACTATTAAAGACTACCAGAACCCACTGGATTCTCCAATTACATTGAATGAACTACAGGACAAAATACAAACCCTCCAATTCAAAAAGGCCTGTGGTGTTGATGGTATCCTCAATGAAATGATAACATATACAGACCACACATTCCAATTGGTTATACTTAAACTCGTTAACATCATCCATAGCTCTGGCATCGTCCCCCATATTTGGAACCAAGGACTGATCACCACAATCCACAAAAGTGGAGACAAATTTGACCCAGATAACTACCATGGGATATGCATCAACAGCAACCTTGGGAAAATCCTCTGCATTATCATTAACAGCAGACTCGTACATTTCCTCAGTGAATACAATGTACTGAGCAAATGTCAATTTGGCTTTTTACCAAATTACCGTACAACAGACCATGTATTCACCCTGCACAATCTAATTGACAAACAAACCAAAACAAAGGCAAAGTCTTCTCATGCTTTGCTGATTTCAAAAAAGCTTTTGACTCAATTTAGCATGAGGGTCTGAAATACAAATTGATGGAAAGTGGTGTTCTGGGAAAAACATACAACATTATAAAATCCATGTACACAAACAACAAGTGAGTGGTTAAAATTGGCAAAAAACACACACATTTCTTTCCACAGGGCCGTGGGGTGAGACAGGGTTGATGCTTGAGCCTCACCCTCTTCAACATATATATCAACAAATTGGCAAGGGCACTAGAACAGTCTGCAGCATCCGGCCTCACCCTACTAGAATCTGAAGTCAAATGTCTTCTGTTTGCCGATGATCTGGTGCTACTGTACCCAACCAAGGACAGCAACACAATTAGACCCAACCAAATCATGAGAAAACAAAAAGAATTACTTGACACATTGGAAAGAATTAACAATAAAACAGAGCAGACTAGATTTCTATTTGGCCCTAAACAGAGAGTACACAGTGGCAGAATACCTGACCACTGTGACTGACCCAAACTTAAGGAAAGCTTTGACTATGTACAGACACAGTGAGCATAGCCTTGCTATTGAGAAAGGCCTCCGTAGGCAGACCTAACTCTCAAGAGAAGACAGGCTATGTGCAAACTGCCCACAAAATGAGGTGGAAACTGAGCTGCACTTCCTAACCTCCTGCCAAATGTATGACCATATTAGAGACACATATTTCCCTCAGATTACACAGATCTACAAAGAATTTGAAAAAAAACTCAATTTTGATAAACTCCCATATCTACTGGGTAAAATACCACAGTGTGTAATCACTGCAAGATTTGTGACCTGTTGCCACAAGAAAAGGGCAACCAGTAAAGAACAAACACCATTGTAAACACAACCCATTATGTTTATTTATTTTCCCTTTGTACTTTAACTATCTGCACATCATTATAACACCGTATATATACATAATATGACATTTGAAATGTGTCAATTAGTTTGGAACTTTTGTGAGTGTAATGTTTACTGTTAATTCATTTGTGTTTTTTCACTTTTGTTAATTATCTACTTCACTTGCTTTGGCAATGTAAACATATGTTTCCCATGCCAATCAAGTCCCTTAAATTGAATTGAAATTAAAATTGAGAGAGGGAGAGTGTGTGTGTGTCTGTCTCTGTATTCGTTTATGCACCTGTGCCTGTGTGCTGCTGTGTGACTGATTGTCTGTGTTCCGCTGTGTGACTGAGTGTCTGTGTTCTGGTGTGTGACTGAGTGTCTGTGTTCCGCTGTGTGACTGAGTGTCTGTGTTCCGCTGTGTGACTGAGTGTCTGTGTTCCGCTGTGTGACTGATAGTCTGTATTCCACTGTGTGACTGAGTGTCTGTGTTCTGCTGTGTGACTGAGTGTCTGTGTTCTGCTGTGTGACTGAGTGTCTGTGTTCCGCTGTGTGACTGATAGTCTGTATTCCACTGTGTGACTGAGTGTCTGTGTTCTGCTGTGTGACTGAGTGTCTGTGTTCTGCTGTGTGACTGAGTGTCTGTGTTCCGCTGTGTGACTGATAGTCTGTATTCCACTGTGTGACTGAGTGTCTGTGTTCTGCAGTGTGACTGAGTGTCTGTGTTCTGCTGTGTGACTGATAGTCTGTATTCCACTGTGTGACTGAGTGTCTGTGTTCTGGTGTGTGACTGAGTGTCTGTGTTCTGGTGTGTGACTGATAGTCTGTATTCCACTGTGTGACTGAGTGTCTGTGTTCTGTTGTGTGACTGAGTGTCTGTGTTCCGCTGTGTGACTAAGTGTCTGTGTTCCGCTGTGTGACTGAGTTTCTGTGTTCCGGTGTGTGACTGAGTGTCTGTGTTCTGTTGTGTGACTGAGTGTCTGTGTTCCGGTGTGTGACTGAGTGTCTGTGTTCTGCTGTGTGACTGATAGTCTGTATTCCACTGTGTGACTGAGTGTCTGTGTTCTGGTGTGTGACTGAGTGTCTGTGTTCTGGTGTGTGACTGATAGTCTGTATTCCACTGTGTGACTGAGTGTCTGTGTTCTGTTGTGTGACTGAGTGTCTGTGTTCCGCTGTGTGACTGAGTGTCTGTGTTCCGCTGTGTGACTGAGTGTCTGTGTTCTGCTGTGTGACTGAGTGTCTGTGTTCCGCTGTGTGACTGAGTGTCTGTGTTCCGCTGTGTGACTGAGTGTCTGTGTTCCGGTGTGTGACTGAGTGTCTTTGTTCCGCTGTGTGACTGAGTGTCTGTGTTCCGCTGTGTGACTGAGTGTCTGTGTTCTGGTGTGTGTCTGAGTGTCTGTGTTCTGGTGTGTGTCTGAGTGTCTGTGTTCTGGTGTGTGACTGAGTGTCTGTGTTCAGCTGTGTGACTGAGTGTCTGTGTTCCACTGTGTGACTGAGTGTCTGTGTTCTGGTGTGTGACTGAGTGTCTGTGTTCCGCTGTGTGACTGAGTGTCTGTGTTCTGGTGTGTGACTGAGTGTCTGTGTTCCGCCGTGTGACTGAGTGTCTGTGTTCCGCTGTGTGACTGAGTGTCTGTGTTCCGCTGTGTGACTGAGTGTCTGTGTTCTGGTGTGTGACTGAGTGTCTGTGTTCTGGTATGTGACTGAGTGTCTGTGTTCTGGTATGTGACTGAGTGTCTGTGTTCTGGTGTGTGACTGAGTGTCTGTGTTCTGGTGTGTGACTGAGTGTCTGTGTTCCGCCGTGTGACTGAGTGTCTGTGTTCCGCTGTGTGACTGAGTGTCTGTGTTCCGCTGTGTGACTGAGTGTCTGTGTTCTGGTGTGTGACTGAGTGTCTGTGTTCTGGTATGTGACTGAGTGTCTGTGTTCTGGTGTGTGACTGAGTGTCTGTGTTCTGGTGTGTGACTGAGTGTCTGTGTTCCGCCGTGTGACTGAGTGTCTGTGTTCCGCTGTGTGACTGAGTGTCTGTGTTCCGCTGTGTGACTGAGTGTCTGTGTTCTGGTGTGTGACTGAGTGTCTGTGTTCTGGTATGTGACTGAGTGTCTGTGTTCTGGTATGTGACTGAGTGTCTGTGTTCCGGTGTGTGACTGCGTGTCTGTGTTCCGCTGTGTGACTGAGTGTCTGTGTTCCGCTGTGTGACTGAGTGTCTGTGTTCCGCTGTGTGACTGAGTGTCTGTGTTCCGCTGTGTGACTGAGTGTCTGTGTTCCGCTGTGTGACTGAGTGTCTGTGTTCCGGTGTGTGACTGAGTGTCTGTGTTCTGCTGTGTGACTGAGTGTCTGTGTGCCGCTGTGTGACTGAGTGTCTGTGTTCCGCTGTGTGACTGAGTGTCTGTGTTCCGGTGTGTGACTGAGTGTCTGTGTTCCACTGTGTGACTGAGTGTCTGTGTTCCGGTGTGTGACTGAGTGTCTGTGTTCCACTGTGTGACTGAGTGTCTGTGTTCCGCTGTGTGACTGAGTGTCTGTGTTCCGCTGTGTGACTGAGTGTCTGTGTTCCGCTGTGTGACTGAGTGTCTGTGTTCCGCTGTGTGACTGAGTGTCTGTGTTCCGCTGTGTGACTGAGTGTCTGTGTTCCGGTGTGTGACTGAGTGTCTGTGTTCCGCTGTGTGACTGAGTGTCTGTGTTCCGCTGTGTGACTGAGTGTCTGTGTTCCGCTGTGTGACTGAGTGTCTGTGTTCCGCCGTGTGACTGAGTGTCTGTGTTCCGCCGTGTGACTGAGTGTCTGTGTTCCGCTGTGTGACTGAGTGTCTGTGTTCCGCTGTGTGACTGAGTGTCTGTGTTCCGCTGTGTGACTGAGTGTCTGTGTTCCGCTGTGTGACTGAGTGTCTGTGTTCCGCTGTGTGACTGAGTGTCTGTGTTCCGCTGTGTGACTGAGTGTCTGTGTTCCGCTGTGTGACTGAGTGTCTGTGTTCTGGTGTGTGACTGAGTGTCTGTGTTCTGGTATGTGACTGAGTGTCTGTGTTCTGGTGTGTGACTGAGTGTCTGTGTTCTGGTGTGTGACTGAGTGTCTGTGTTCCGCCGTGTGACTGAGTGTCTGTGTTCCGCTGTGTGACTGAGTGTCTGTGTTCCGCTGTGTGACTGAGTGTCTGTGTTCTGGTGTGTGACTGAGTGTCTGTGTTCTGGTATGTGACTGAGTGTCTGTGTTCTGGTATGTGACTGAGTGTCTGTGTTCCGGTGTGTGACTGCGTGTCTGTGTTCCGCTGTGTGACTGAGTGTCTGTGTTCCGCTGTGTGACTGAGTGTCTGTGTTCCGCTGTGTGACTGAGTGTCTGTGTTCCGCTGTGTGACTGAGTGTCTGTGTTCCGCTGTGTGACTGAGTGTCTGTGTTCCGGTGTGTGACTGAGTGTCTGTGTTCTGCTGTGTGACTGAGTGTCTGTGTTCCGCTGTGTGACTGAGTGTCTGTGTTCCGCTGTGTGACTGAGTGTCTGTGTTCCGGTGTGTGACTGAGTGTCTGTGTTCCACTGTGTGACTGAGTGTCTGTGTTCCGGTGTGTGACTGAGTGTCTGTGTTCCACTGTGTGACTGAGTGTCTGTGTTCCGCTGTGTGACTGAGTGTCTGTGTTCCGCTGTGTGACTGAGTGTCTGTGTTCCGCTGTGTGACTGAGTGTCTGTGTTCCGCTGTGTGACTGAGTGTCTGTGTTCCGCTGTGTGACTGAGTGTCTGTGTTCTGGTGTGTGACTGAGTGTCTGTGTTCCGCTGTGTGACTGAGTGTCTGTGTTCCGCTGTGTGACTGAGTGTCTGTGTTCCGCTGTGTGACTGAGTGTCTGTGTTCCGCTGTGTGACTGAGTGTCTGTGTTCCGCCGTGTGACTGAGTGTCTGTGTTCCGCCGTGTGACTGAGTGTCTGTGTTCCGCTGTGTGACTGAGTGTCTGTGTTCCGCTGTGTGACTGAGTGTCTGTGTTCCGCTGTGTGACTGAGTGTCTGTGTTCCGCTGTGTGACTGAGTGTCTGTGTTCCGCTGTGTGACTGAGTGTCTGTGTTCCGCTGTGTGACTGAGTGTCTGTGTTCCGCTGTGTGACTGAGTGTCTGTGTTCCGCTGTGTGACTGAGTGTCTGTGTTCCGCCGTGTGACTGAGTGTCTGTGTTCCGCCGTGTGACTGAGTGTCTGTGTTCCGCCGTGTGACTGAGTGTCTGTGTTCCGCCGTGTGACTGAGTGTCTGTGTTCCGCTGTGTGACTGAGTGTCTGTGTTCCGCTGTGTGACTGAGTGTCTGTGTTCCGCTGTGTGACTGAGTGTCTGTGTTCCGCTGTGTGACTGAGTGTCTGTGTTCCGCCGTGTGACTGAGTGTCTGGCCAGTCATTTTGGTGCATTGGAGGAAAAGAGTAGTGGACCTCTGACTGGATTATTATCAGCAGTCGCCGTGACAATGGAGCCTGCCCGTCTTGGGACAGAGGGAGCAATTGGAGAAGGAGAGGAGAGAGGGAAGAGAGGAGAGGGAGGAGAGGAGAGAGGGAGGATGGCTGGGGGAAGGGGGAGAGAGAGAGACTGCGGAGGGAATCGGTGATGGAGAAAATGTAGGGGAGGACAGGGAACTAATGGCCCAGAGACACAGCTGGCTGCAGACACTGAAGGACAACAGAAAGAGAGAGAAAGGGATGAGAGAGCGAGAGAAAAAGGGATGCGAGAGAGAGGGAGAGAGAAAGAGAGAGAAAGAGTAGAGAGAAAGATGGGGAGTGATGATGATTAAGGTAGAGAACTAGTGGAAGAGGGGGAGAGGGAGGAGAGAAAAAGAGAGAGAGAGAGAGCTTTCTCATGTCAAAGGAAAAGGGGAAGAGGAAAAGGGAGATAGATAATATAGGGGAGGTGAAAGAAAAGGGTGGTGGTGAAGGTTATTCTCTGTCATTTAAGCTCTATAGAAATAGACATATAGACACGGTAGACATACTGTATATCTACGTATAGACATATTGTGTGCCATACTGCCATGCATGTCAATGGATTATCTTTGGCACAAATGAAGGTTTAATGACATAATAATGTTCTTTAATGACATAATTAAAACCAAAGGCTAAATCTAACAAAGCATGACTTCTCTATTCCTGTTCATGAGAACTGTGTGATATAGACATTGATCTCACACTCCAAACGTGTTTATGTCTTTTAGCTTATAGAAGCCAACTATTTATGCATGTACATTTCCCATGATAAACTGTGTGGTACAGTGAGGTTAGATTATGACATACAGTACCATGCTGTAGTATTGATGTTGTTCTTTTATGAAATTTGATATACAGAAAATCAGATTATTATCACCCACAGCAATGGAGCTCATGACAGCATTATGTTACATGTGTGTAGTCTGATCCATAGGAGTCGAGTATGATTTAGGAGAAGGATAATTACTTATTTACTACAGTACCCACAATCCTCTCACTATTCAACACCTCATCAGCTAATCTTGGACTATGACATTTGCACAGTGCATAAATCATTGGGTTACAAACTTGTGTGTACTGTATGTACAGTGTGTGTGTGTGTGTGTGTGTGTGTGTTTGTGTGTGTGTGTGTGTGTGTGTGTGTGTGTGTGTGTGTGTGTGTGTGTGTGTGTGTGTGTGTGTGTGTGTGTGTGTGTGTGTGTGTGTGTGTGTGTGTGTGTGTGTGTGTGTGTGTGTGTGTGTGTGTGTGTGTGTGTGTGTGTGTGTGTGGGTGTGACAGGCAGTTGCTACAGTGGAAGATAGATTTGAAACTGAAGAGAGAAAATGAGAGAGGGAGAGAGAGAAGAGAAGAGAGGGAGAGAGAGATGAGAAGAGAGGGAGAGAGAGAAGAGAAGAAAAGGGTACATAATGACCGTGTAATAGGGGGAAAGGAGAAAGGGAACGAGAGAAGATTGGTGTCAGAGTGGTAAATGTGAGATAGATGGAAGAGAAGCAGGAGAAAGTGGAGGGACTGGAATGGAGAGAGAGAAGAGTGCGAGGGAGAAGAGTATAGCAGCTACATATGACATTGATAGAACACAAGAACAATGTATGGAGAGAGCGAGAAGATGTCTAGAAGAGAAAAACAGAGAGGGCAGAATGGAGAGAGGAGGCGTGGGGGAGACAGAATGAGGCAGGCAGAGTGAGAGAGGAGGTGTGGGGGAGACAGCATGAGGCAGGCAGAGTGAGAGAGGAGGCGTGGGGGAGACAGAATGAGCCAGGCAGAGTGAGAGAGGAGGTGTGGGGGAGACAGAATGAGGCAGGCAGAGTGAGAGAGGAGGCGTGGGGGAGACAGAATGAGGCAGGCAGAGTGAGAGAGGAGGCGTGGGGGAGACAGAATGAGGCAGGCAGAGTGAGAGAGGAGGCGTGGGGGAGACAGAATGAGGCATGCCGAGTGAGAGAGGAGGCGTGGGGGAGACAGAATGAGGCAGGCAGAGTGAGAGAGGAGGCGTGGGGGAGACAGAATGAGGCAGGCAGAGTGAGAGAGGAGGCATGGGGGAGACAGAATGAGGCAGGCAGAGTGAGCGAGGAGGCGTGGGGGAGACAGAATGAGGCAGGCAGAGTGAGAAAGGAGGCATGGGGGAGACAGAATGAGGCAGGCAGAGTGAGAGAGGAGGCGTGGGGGAGACAGAATGAGGCAGGCAGAGTGAGAGAGGAGGCGTGGGGGAGACAGAATGAGGCATGCAGAGTGAGAGAGGAGGCGTGGGGGAGACAGAATGAGGCAGGCAGAGTGAGAGAGGGAAAGAGAAGGATGCTAAGGGAAGACAGAAAAAGAGAGGGTACTAAAAGGGAAGTGGGAGGGGTAGACGTCCAGACAGGGTGAGAGTTTGAAAGATGGATATGTTAAGAGAGGAGAGAAAGATACAGAGAGAGAGAAGGCTAAAAGGAGAGAGGGATGGAAGGAAAGAGTGATGGAAGGAGGAGGAGGGAGAGTGACTGAGAGCGACAGCCTGTCAGCTCACAGTCAGTCCAGGATGAGCTGGGAGATGTCAGAGAGAGGAGGGGAGGCGGGGTGGGTGGGGGGGGGGGGGGGGGGCAGGAGGGGAGGAGGGGAGGATGGGAGGAGGGGAGGAGAGGCGGAGGGGTAAGAGGAGGGGAGGGAGGTGGGGAGGTGCTGGGAGATGAGGAGGGGAGGAGCGGGGAGAAAAGGAGGGGAGGAGGAGTGCAGGGAGGGGAGCTTTCCAAACTCAATCTGTCTCTGTCTCTGTCTCTCACGCACGCACACCAACTCACTCAGTCAGAGGTGACGGCACTGATAGAACTGCTTCCCCTCCACTTTCACACTCTTTCTTTCCCCCTCACCCTCTCCTCCCCTGTCTCCCTCTCCCCTCCAGATAAAAGGACTGCAGGTCAGTTCCAACCTGGGCAAAAGACTCTCTGCTAGACTTAACTACCGATCCTCAAGCGATTAAGTACTGCTGGTCTTCACTTTCTGAGACTCAGAGAACTGGGACACCTGGGTTGTATTCATTAGTGCACACAGTAGTAAAGTTTCATATTATACAAAATCAGGCAGATCACCATTTTGGCCAGTTTGCATCCGTTTGGTTCTGAGTGAACAAGACCCTGGGACAGGTGTATGCACTCTGACCAATCAGAGATACAGTGAGGGAAAAAAGTATTTGATCCCCTGCTGATTTTGTACGTTTGCCCACTGACAAAGAAATGATCAGTCTATAATTTTAATGGTAGGTTTATTTGAACAGTGAGAGACAGAATAACAACAAAAATATCCAGAAAAACGCATGTCAAAAATGTTATAAATTGATTTGCATTTTAATGAGGGAAATAAGTATTTGACCCCCTCTCAATCAGAAAGATTTCTGGCTCCCAGGTGTCTTTCATACAGGTAACGAGCTGAGATTAGGAGCACACTCTTAAAGGGAGTGCTCCTAATCTCAGTTTCTTACCTGTATAAAAGACACCTGTCCACAGAAGCAATCAATCAATCAGATTCCAAACTCTCCACCATGGCCAAGACCAAAGAGCTCTCCAAGGATGTCAGGGACAAGATTGTAGATCTACACAAGGCTGGAATGGGCTACAAGACCATTGCCAAGCAGCTTGGTGAGAAGGTGACAACAGTTGGTGCGATTATTCGCAAATGGAAGAAACACAAAAGAACTGTCAATCTCCCTTGGCCTAGGGCTCCATGCAAGATCTCACCTCGTGGAGTTGCAATGATCATGAGAATGGTGAGGAATCAGCCCAGAACTACACAGGAGGATCTTGTCAATGATATCAAGGCAGCTGGGACCATAGTCACCAAGAAAACAATTGGTAACACACTACGCCGTGAAGGACTGAAATCCTGCAGCGCCCGCAAGGTCCCCCTGCTCAAGAAAGCACATATACATGCCCGTCTGAAGTTTGCCAATGAACATCTGAATGATTCAGAGGACAACTGGGTGAACGTGTTGTGGTCAGACGAGACCAAAATGGAGTTCTTTGGCATCAACTCAACTTGTCGTGTTTGGAGGAGGAGGAATGCTGCCTATGACCCCAAGAAACCATCCCCACCGTCAAACATGGAGGTGGAAACATTATGCTTTGGGGGTGTTTTTCTGCTAAGGGGACAGGACAACTTCACCGCATCAAAGGGACGATGGACGGGGCCATGTACCGTCAAATCTTGGGTGAAAACCTCCTTCCCTCAGCCAGGGTATTGAAAATGGGTCGTGGATGGGTATTCCAGCATGACAATGACCCAAAACACACGGCCAAGGCAACAAAGGAGTGGCTCAAGAAAAAGCATATTAAGGTCCTGGAGTGGCCTAGCCAGTCTCCAGACCTTAATCCCATAGAAAATCTGTGGAGGGAGCTGAAGGTTCGAGTTGCCAAACGTCAGCCTCGAAACCTTAATGACTTGAAGAAGATCTGCAAAGAGGAGTGGGACAAAATCCCTCCTGAGATGTGTGCAAACCTGGTGGCCAACTACAAGAAACATCTGACCTCTGTGATTGCCAACAAGGGTTTTGCCACCAAGTACTAAGTCATGTTTTGCAGAGGGGTCAAATACTTATTTCCCTCATTAAAATGCAAATCAATTTATAAAATTTTTGACATGCGTTTTTCTGGATTTTTTTGTTGATATTCAGTCTCTCACTGTTCAAATAAACCTACCATTAAAATTACAGACTGATCATTTCAATGTCAGTGGGCAAACGAACAAAATCAGCAGGGGATCAAATACTTTTTTCCCTCACTGTATGATTGATCAATTACACCACGAATTCAAGGAAAAAGGGCTCCTAGTTAAATAAATACAACAACAAGTCATGCACAGGCATTCACATACACATTGGATATGATCCCAGATCAAGCAGGTCAAAATCTGGATGCCATGATTTCAATAACATCACATAACATCATAACATTGCATGACAACACAATATGTAAATAAGCTCCAGTCCCTGTACACACAATGATCTGTTACAGTAGCTCACTTCCTAGTGACACTATAACACACTGAACTGTTACAGTAGTTCACCTCCTAGAGACACTATAACACACTGAACTGTTACAGTACTTCACCTCCTGGATAGAGACACTATAACACACTGAACTGTTACAGTAGTTCACCTCCTAGAGACACTATAACACACTGAACTGTTACAGTAGTTCAACACATGGACAGAGACACTATATCACACTGAACTGTTACAATAGTTCACATCCTAATGACACTATAACACACTTAACTGTGACAGTAGTTCACCTCCCAGAGACACTATAACACACTGAAATGTTACAGTAGTTCACTTCCTAGAGACACTATAACACACTGCACTGTTACAGTAGTTTACCTCCTAGAGACACTATAACACACTGAACTGTTACAGTAGTTCACCTCCTAGAGACACTATAACACACTGAAATGTTACAGTAGCTCACCTCCTACAGACACTATAACACACTGCACTGTTACAGTAGTTCACCTCCTAGAGACACTATAACACACTGAGCTGTTACAGTAGTTCACCTCCTGGATAGAGACACTATATCACACTGAATTGTTACAGTAGTTCACCTCCTAGCAACACTATGACCAACGGATTTTTTCAGAAGTTCACCCCTAGAGAGAGAAACTATAACACACTGAATTGTAGCAGAAGTTAATCTCCTAGAGACACAATAACACACTGAACTGTTACAGTAATTCACCTCCTAGAGACACTATAAAACACTGAACTGTTACATTAGTTCAACTACTAGTGACACTATAACACTCTGAACTGTTACAGTAGTTCACCACCTAGATAGAGACATTATAAAACACTGAACTGTTACAATAGTTCAACTCCTAAAGACACTATACCACACTGAACTGTTACAGTAGTTCACCACCTAGATAGAGACATTATAAAACACTGAACTGTTACAGTAGTTCACCTCCCAGAGACACTATAAAACACTGAACTGTTACAGGAGTTCACCTCCTAGAGACACTATAACACACTGAACTGTTACAGTAGTTCAACTACTAGTGACACTATAACACACTGAACTGTTACAGTAGTTCACCTACTAGTGACACTATACCACACTGAACTGTTACAGTAGTTCACCTCCTAGAGACATTATAAAACACTGAACTGTTACAGTAGTTCACCTCCCAGAGACACTATAAAACACTGAACTGTTACAGTAGTTCACCTCCTAGTGACACTATAAAACACTGAACTGTTACAGTAGTTCACCTCCCAGAGACACTATAAAACACTGAACTGTTACAGGAGTTCACCTCCTAGAGACACCATAACACACTAAACTGTTACAGTAGTTCAACTACTAGTGACACTATAACACTCTGAACTGTTACAGTAGTTCACCACCTGGATAGAGACACTATAACACACTGAACTGTTACAGTAGTTCACCTCCCAGAGACACTATAGCACATTGAACTGTTACAGTAGTTCACCTCCTAGGGACACTATAACACACTGAACTGTTACAGTAGTTCACCACCTGGATAGAGACACTAAATCACACTGAGCTGTTACAGTAGTTCACCTCCTAGCAACACTATGACCAACTGATTTTTTCAGAAGTTCACCCCTAGAGAGAGAAACTATAACACACTGAATTGTAGCAGTAGTTAATCTCCTAGAGACACAATAACACACTGAACTGTTACAGTAGTTCACCTCCTAGAGACACTATAACACACTGAACTGTTACAGTAGTTCAACTACTAGTGACACTATAACACACTGAACTGTTACAGTAGTTCAACTCCAAGAGACACTATACAACACTGAACTGTTACAGTAGTTCAACTACTAGTGACACTATAACACACTGAACTGTTACAGTAGTTCACCTCCTAGAGACACTATAAAACACTGAACTGTTACAGTAGTTCACCACCTAGAGACACCATAACACACTAAACTGTTACAGTAGTTCAACTCCAAGAGACACTATACAACACTGAACTGTTACAGTAGTTCAACTACTAGTGACACTATAACACACTGAACTGTTACAGTAGTTCAACTACTAGTGACACTATAACACACTGAACTGTTACAGTAGTTCAACTCCAAGAGACACTATACAACACTGAACTGTTACAGTAGTTCAACTACTAGTGACACTATAACACACTGAACTGTTACAGTAGTTCACCTCCTAGAGACATTATAAAACACTGAGCTGTTACAGTAGTTCACCTCCTAGAGACACTATAAAACACTGAACTGTTACAGTAGTTCACCACCTAGAGACACCATAACACACTAAACTGTTACAGTAGTTCAACTCCTAGGGACACTATATCACACTGAGCTGTTACAGTAGTTCACCTCCTAGCAACACTATGACCAACTGATTTTTTTCAGAAGTTCACCCCTAGAGAGAGAAACTATTACACACTGAACTGTAGCAGTAGTTAATCTCATAGAGACACTATAACACACTGAACTGTTACAGTAGTTCACCTCCTAGAGACACTATAACACACTGAACTGTTACAGTAGTTCAACTACTAGTGACACTATAACACACTGAACTGTTACAGTAGTTCAACTACTAGTGACACTATAACACACTGAGCTGTTATAGTAGTTCACCTCCCAGAGACACTATAAAACACTGAACTGTTACAGTAGTTCACCTCCTAGAGACACTATAAAACACTGAACTGTTACAGTAGTTCACCACCTAGAGACACCATAACACACTGAACTGTTACAGTAGTTCAACGACTAGTGACACTAAAACACACTGAACTGTTAAATTAGTTCAACTACTAGTGACACTATAACACACTGAACTGTTACAGTAGTTCAACTACTAGTGACACTATAACACACTGAACTGTTACAGTAGTTCACCTCCGAGAGACACTATAACACACTGAACTGTTACAGTAGTTCAACTCCAAGAGACACTATAACACACTGAACTGTTCCAGTAGTTCAACTACTAGTGACACTGTAACACACTGAACTGTTACAGGAGTTCACCTCCTAGAGACACCATATCACACTAAACTGTTACAGTAGTTCAACTACTAGTGACACTATAACACTCTGAACTGTTACAGTAGTTCACCACCTGGATAGAGACACTATAACACACTGAACTGTTACAGTAGTTCACCTCCCAGAGACACTATAACACACTGAACTGTTACAGTAGTTCACCACCTGGATAGAGACACTATATCACACTGAGCTGTTACAGTAGTTCACCTCCTAGCAACACTATGACCAACTGATTTTTTCAGAAGTTCACCCCTAGAGAGAGAAACTATAACACACTGAATTGTAGGAGTAGTTAATCTCCTAGAGACACAATAACACACTGAACTGTTACGGTAGTTCAACTACTAGTGACACTATAACACACTGAACTGTTACAGTAGTTCAACTCCAAGAGACACTATACAACACTGAACTGTTACAGTAGTTCAACTACTAGTGACACTATAACACACTGAACTGTTACAGTAGTTCAACTACTAGTGACACTATAACACACTGAACTGTTACAGTAGTTCACCTCCTAGAGACATTATAAAACACTGAGCTGTTACAGTAGTTCACCTCCTAGAGACACTATAAAACACTGAACTGTTACAGTAGTTCACCACCTAGAGACACCATAACACACTAAACTGTTACAGTAGTTCACCTCCTAGAGACATTATAAAACACTGAGCTGTTACAGTAGTTCACCTCCTAGAGACACTATAAAACACGGAACTGTTACAGTAGTTCACCACCTAGAGACACCATAACACACTAAACTGTTACAGTAGTTCACCTCCTAGGGACACTATAACACACTGAACTGTTACAGTCGTTCACCACCTGGATAGAGACACTATATCACACTGAGCTGTTACAGTAGTTCACCTCCTAGCAACACTATGACCAACTGATTTTTTCAGAAGTTCACCCCTAGAGAGAGAAACTATTACACACTGAACTGTAGCAGTAGTTAATCTCCTAGAGACACTATAACACACTGAACTGTTACAGTAGTTCACCTCCTAGAGACACTATAACACACTGAACTGTTACAGTAGTTCAACTACTAGTGAAACTATAACACACTGAACTGTTACAGTAGTTCAACTACTAGTGACACTATAACACACTGAGCTGTTATAGTAGTTCACCTCCCAGAGACACTATAAAACACTGAACTGTTACAGTAGTTCACCACCTAGAGACACCATAACACACTAAACTGTTACAGTAGTTCAACTCCTAGAGACACTATACCACACTGAACTGTTACAGTAGTTCAACGACTAGTGACACTAAAACACACTGAACTGTTAAATTAGTTCAACTACTAGTGACACTATAACACACTGAACTGTTACAGTTGTTCAACTACTAGTGACACTATAACACACTGAACTGTTACAGTAGTTCACCTCCGAGAGACACTATAACACACTGAACTGTTACAGTAGTTCAACTCCAAGAGACACTATAACACACTGAACTGTTCCAGTAGTTCAACTACTAGTGACACTGTAACACACTGAACTGTTACAGGAGTTCACCCCCTAAAGACACCAGAACACACTAAACTGTTACAGTAGTTCAACTACTAGTGACACTATAACACTCTGAACTGTTACAGTAGTTCACCACCTGGATAGAGACACTATAACACACTGAACTGTTACAGTAGTTCACCTCCCAGAGACACTATAGCACATTGAACTGTTACAGTAGTTCACCTCCTAGGGACACTATAACACACTGAACTGTTACAGTAGTTCACCACCTGGATAGAGACACTATATCACACTGAGCTGTTACAGTAGTTCACCTACTAGCAACACTATGACCAACTGATTTTTTCAGAAGTTCACCCCTAGAGAGAGAAACTATAACACACTGAATTGTTACGGTAGTTCAACTACTAGTGACACTATAACACACTGAACTGTTACAGTAGTTCAACTCCAAGAGACACTATACAACACTGAACTGTTACAGTAGTTCAACTCCAAGAGACACTTTACAACACTGAACTGTTACAGTAGTTCAACTACTAGTGACACTATAACACACTGAACTGTTACAGTAGTTCAACTCCAAGAGACACTATACAACACTGAACTGTTACAGTAGTTCAACTACTATTGACACTATAACACACTGAACTGTTACAGTAGTTCACCTCCTAGAGACATTATAAAACACTGAGCTGTTACAGTTGTTCACCTCCTAGAGACACTATACAACACTGAACTGTTACAGTAGTTCAACTACTAGTGACACTATAACACACTGAACTGTTACAGTAGTTCACCTCCTAGAGACATTATAAAACACTGAGCTGTTACAGTAGTTCACCTCCTAGAGACACTATAAAACACTGAACTGTTACAGTAGTTCACCACCTAGAGACACCATAACACACTAAACTGTTACAGTAGTTCACCTCCTAGAGACATTATAAAACACTGAGCTGTTACAGTAGTTCACCTCCTAGAGACACTATAAAACACTGAACTGTTACAGTAGTTCACCACCTAGAGACACCATAACACACTAAACTGTTACAGTAGTTCACCTCCTAGGGACACTATAACACACTGAACTGTTACAGTCGTTCACCACCTGGATAGAGACACTATATCACACTGAGCTGTTACAGTAGTTCACCTCCTAGCAACACTATGACCAACTGATTTTTTCAGAAGTTCACCCCTAGAGAGAGAAACTATTACACACTGAACTGTAGCAGTAGTTAATCTCCTAGAGACACTATAACACACTGAACTGTTACAGTAGTTCACCTCCTAGAGACACTATAACACACTGAACTGTTACAGTAGTTCAACTACTAGTGACACTATAACACACTGAACTGTTACAGTAGTTCAACTACTAGTGACACTATAACACACTGAGCTGTTATAGTAGTTCACCTCCCAGAGACACTATAAAACACTGAACTGTTACAGTAGTTCACCTCCTAGAGACACTATAAAACACTGAACTGTTACAGTAGTTCACCACCTAGAGACACCATAACACACTAAACTGTTACAGTAGTTCAACTCCTAGAGACACTATACCACACTGAACTGTTACAGTAGTTCAACGACTAGTGACACTAAAACACACTGAACTGTTAAATTAGTTCAACTACTAGTGACACTATAACACACTGAACTGTTCCAGTAGTTCAACTACTAGTGACACTGTAACACACTGAACTGTTACAGGAGTTCACCTCCTAGAGACACCATAACACACTAAACTGTTACAGTAGTTCAACTACTAGTGACACGATAACACTCTGAACTGTTACAGTAGTTCACCACCTGGATAGAGACACTATAACACACTGAACTGTTACAGTAGTTCACCTCCCAGAGACACTATAGCACATTGAACTGTTACAGTAGTTCACCTCCTAGGGACACTATAACACACTGAACTGTTACAGTAGTTCACCTCCTAGAGACACTATAACACACTGAACTGTTACAGTCGTTCACCACCTGGGTAGAGACACTATATCACACTGAGCTGTTACAGTAGTTCACCTCCTAGCAACACTATGACCAACTGATTTTTTCAGAAGTTCACCCCTAGAGAGAGAAACTATTACACACTGAACTGTAGCAGTAGTTAATCTCCTAGAGACACTATAACACACTGAACTGTTACAGTAGTTCACCTCCTAGAGACACTATAAAACACTGAACTGTTACAGTAGTTCACATCCTAGAGACACCATAACACACCAAACTGTTAGAGTAGTTCAACTACTAGTGACACTATAACACTCTGAACTGTTACAGTAGTTCACCACCTAGATAGAGACATTATAAAACACTGAACTGTTACAATAGTTCAACTCCTAAAGACACTATAACACACTGAACTGTTACAGTAGTTCAACTACTAGTGACACTATAACACACTGAACTGTTACAGTAGTTCAACTACTAGTGACACTATACCACACTGAACTGTTACAGTAGTTCACCTCCTAGAGACATTATAAAACACTGAACTGTTACAGTAGTTCACCTCCCATAGACACTATAAAACACTGAACTGTTACAGGAGTTCACCTCCTAGAGACACCATAACAGACTAAACTGTTACAGTAGTTCAACTCCAAGAGACACTATACAACACTGAACTGTTACAGTAGTTCAACACTTAGTGACACTATAACACACTGAACTGTTACAGTAGTTCACCTCCTAGAGACATTATGAAACACTGAGCTGTTACAGTAGTTCACCTCCAAGAGACACTATAAAACACTGAACTGTTACAGTAGTTCACCTCCTAGAGACACTATAAAACACTGAACTGTTACAGTAGTTCAACTACTAGTGACACTATAACACACTGAACTGTTACAGTAGTTCAACTACTAGTGACACAATAACACACTGAACTGTTACAGTAGTTCACCTCCTAGAGACACTATAAAACACTGAACTGTTACAGTAGTTCACCTCCTAGAGACACTATAAAACACTGAACTGTTACAGTAGTTCACCACCTAGAGACACCATAACACACTAAACTGTTACAGTAGTTCAACTCCTAGAGACACTATAACACACTGAACTGTTACAGTAGTTCACTTCCTAGAGACATTATAAAACACTGAGCTGTTACAGTAGATCACCTCCTAGAGACACTATAAAACACTGAACTGTTACAGTAGTTCACCTCCTAGAGACACTATAAAACACTGAACTGTTACAGTAGTTCACCACCTAGAGACACCATAACACACTAAACTGTTACAGTAGTTCAACTCCTAAAAACACTATAACACACTGAACTGTTACAGTAGTTCAACTCCAAGAGACACTTTACAACACTGAACTGTTACAGTAGTTCAACTACTAGTGACACTATCACACACTGAACTGTTACAGTAGTTCAACTACTAGTGACACAATAACACACTGAACTGTTACAGTAGTTCACCTCCTAGAGACATTATAAAACACTGAGCTGTTACAGTAGTTCACCTCCTAGAGACACTATAAAACACTGAACTGTTACAGTAGTTCACCTCCTAGAGACACTATAAAACACTAAACTGTTACAGTAGTTCACCACCTAGAGACACCATAACACACTAAACTGTTACAGTAGTTCAACTCCTAGAGACACTATAACACACTGAACTGTTACAGTAGTTCAACGACTAGTGACACTATAACACACTGAACTGTTACATTAGTTCAACTACTAGTGACACTATAACACACTGAACTGTTACAGTAGTTCAACTACTAGTGACACTATAACACACTGAACTGTTACAGTAGTTCACCTCCGAGAGACACTATAACACACTGAACTGTTACAGTAGTTCAACTCCGACAGACACTATAACACACTGAACTGTTACAGTAGTTCACCTCCGAGAGACACTATAACACACTGATCTGTTACAGTAGTTCACCTCCTAGAGACAATATAAAACACTGAACTGTTACAGTAGTTCACCTCCTAGAGACACTATAAAACACTGAACTGTTACAGTAGTTCACCTCCTAGAGACACTATAAAACACTGAACTGTTACAGTAGTTCACCACCTAGAGACACCATAACACACTAAACTGTTACTGTAGTTCAACTCCTAGAGACACTATAACACACTGAACTGTTACAGTAGTTCACCTCCTAGAGACATTATAAAACACTGAGCTGTTACAGTAGTTCACCTCCTAGAGACACTATAAAACACTGAACTGTTACAGTAGTTCACCTCCTAGAGACACTATAAAACACTGAACTGTTACAGTAGTTCACCACCTAGAGACACCATAACACACTAAACTGTTACAGTAGTTCAACTCCTAGAGACACTATAACACACTGAACTGTTACAGTAGTTCAACTCCAAGAGACACTATACAACACTGAACTGTTACAGTAGTCCAACTACTAGTGACACTATAACACACTGAACTGTTACAGTAGTTCAACTACTAGTGACACTATAACACACTGAACTGTTACAGTAGTTCAACTACTAGTGACACTATAACACACTGAGCTGTTATAGTAGTTCACCTCCCAGAGACACTATAAAACACTGAACTGTTACAGTAGTTCACCTCCTAGAGACACTATAAAACACTGAACTGTTACAGTAGTTCACCACCTAGAGACACCATAACACACTAAACTGTTACAGTAGTTCAACTCCTAGAGACACTATACCACACTGAACTGTTACAGTAGTTCAACGACTAGTGACACTAAAACACACTGAACTGTTAAATTAGTTCAACTACTAGTGACACTATAACACACTGAACTGTTCCAGTAGTTCAACTACTAGTGACACTGTAACACACTGAACTGTTACAGGAGTTCACCTCCTAGAGACACCATAACACACTAAACTGTTACAGTAGTTCAACTACTAGTGACACGATAACACTCTGAACTGTTACAGTAGTTCACCACCTGGATAGAGACACTATAACACACTGAACTGTTACAGTAGTTCACCTCCCAGAGACACTATAGCACATTGAACTGTTACAGTAGTTCACCTCCTAGGGACACTATAACACACTGAACTGTTACAGTAGTTCACCTCCTAGAGACACTATAACACACTGAACTGTTACAGTCGTTCACCACCTGGGTAGAGACACTATATCACACTGAGCTGTTACAGTAGTTCACCTCCTAGCAACACTATGACCAACTGATTTTTTCAGAAGTTCACCCCTAGAGAGAGAAACTATTACACACTGAACTGTAGCAGTAGTTAATCTCCTAGAGACACTATAACACACTGAACTGTTACAGTAGTTCACCTCCTAGAGACACTATAAAACACTGAACTGTTACAGTAGTTCACATCCTAGAGACACCATAACACACCAAACTGTTAGAGTAGTTCAACTACTAGTGACACTATAACACTCTGAACTGTTACAGTAGTTCACCACCTAGATAGAGACATTATAAAACACTGAACTGTTACAATAGTTCAACTCCTAAAGACACTATAACACACTGAACTGTTACAGTAGTTCAACTACTAGTGACACTATACCACACTGAACTGTTACAGTAGTTCACCTCCTAGAGACATTATAAAACACTGAACTGTTACAGTAGTTCACCTCCCATAGACACTATAAAACACTGAACTGTTACAGGAGTTCACCTCCTAGAGACACCATAACAGACTAAACTGTTACAGTAGTTCAACTCCAAGAGACACTATACAACACTGAACTGTTACAGTAGTTCAACACTTAGTGACACTATAACACACTGAACTGTTACAGTAGTTCACCTCCTAGAGACATTATGAAACACTGAGCTGTTACAGTAGTTCACCTCCAAGAGACACTATAAAACACTGAACTGTTACAGTAGTTCACCTCCTAGAGACACTATAAAACACTGAACTGTTACAGTAGTTCAACTACTAGTGACACTATAACACACTGAACTGTTACAGTAGTTCAACTACTAGTGACACAATAACACACTGAACTGTTACAGTAGTTCACCTCCTAGAGACACTATAAAACACTGAACTGTTACAGTAGTTCACCTCCTAGAGACACTATAAAACACTGAACTGTTACAGTAGTTCACCACCTAGAGACACCATAACACACTAAACTGTTACAGTAGTTCAACTCCTAGAGACACTATAACACACTGAACTGTTACAGTAGTTCACTTCCTAGAGACATTATAAAACACTGAGCTGTTACAGTAGTTCACCTCCTAGAGACACTATAAAACACTGAACTGTTACAGTAGTTCACCTCCTAGAGACACTATAAAACACTGAACTGTTACAGTAGTTCACCACCTAGAGACACCATAACACACTAAACTGTTACAGTAGTTCAACTCCTAAAAACACTATAACACACTGAACTGTTACAGTAGTTCAACTCCAAGAGACACTTTACAACACTGAACTGTTACAGTAGTTCAACTACTAGTGACACTATCACACACTGAACTGTTACAGTAGTTCAACTACTAGTGACACAATAACACACTGAACTGTTACAGTAGTTCACCTCCTAGAGACATTATAAAACACTGAGCTGTTACAGTAGTTCACCTCCTAGAGACACTATAAAACACTGAACTGTTACAGTAGTTCACCTCCTAGAGACACTATAAAACACTAAACTGTTACAGTAGTTCACCACCTAGAGACACCATAACACACTAAACTGTTACAGTAGTTCAACTCCTAGAGACACTATAACACACTGAACTGTTACAGTAGTTCAACGACTAGTGACACTATAACACACTGAACTGTTACATTAGTTCAACTACTAGTGACACTATAACACACTGAACTGTTACAGTAGTTCAACTACTAGTGACACTATAACACACTGAACTGTTACAGTAGTTCACCTCCGAGAGACACTATAACACACTGAACTGTTACAGTAGTTCAACTCCGAGAGACACTATAACACACTGAACTGTTACAGTAGTTCACCTCCGAGAGACACTATAACACACTGATCTGTTACAGTAGTTCACCTCCTAGAGACAATATAAAACACTGAACTGTTACAGTAGTTCACCTCCTAGAGACACTATAAAACACTGAACTGTTACAGTAGTTCACCTCCTAGAGACACTATAAAACACTGAACTGTTACAGTAGTTCACCACCTAGATACACCATAACACACTAAACTGTTACAGTAGTTCAACTCCTAGAGACACTATAACACACTGAACTGTTACAGTAGTTCACTTCCTAGAGACATTATAAAACACTGAACTGTTACAGTAGTTCACCTCCTAGAGACACTATAAAACACTGAACTGTTACAGTAGTTCACCTCCTAGAGACACTATAAAACACTGAACTGTTACAGTAGTTCACCACCTAGAGACACCATAACACACTAAACTGTTACAGTAGTTCAACTCCTAGAGACACTATAACACACTGAACTGTTACAGTAGTTCAACTCCAAGAGACACTTTACAACACTGAACTGTTACAGTAGTTCAACTACTAGTGACACTATCACACACTGAACTGTTACAGTAGTTCAACTACTAGTGACACAATAACACACTGAACTGTTACAGTAGTTCACCTCCTAGAGACATTATAAAACACTGAGCTGTTACAGTAGTTCACCTCCTAGAGACACTATAAAACACTGAACTGTTACAGTAGTTCACCTCCTAGAGACACTATAAAACACTGAACTGTTACAGTAGTTCACCACCTAGAGACACCATAACACACTAAACTGTTACAGTAGTTCAACTCCTAGAGACACTATAACACACTGAACTGTTACAGTAGTTCAACTCCAAGAGACACTTTACAACACTGAACTGTTACAGTAGTTCAACTACTAGTGACACTATCACACACTGAACTGTTACAGTAGTTCAACTACTAGTGACACAATAACACACTGAACTGTTACAGTAGTTCACCTCCTAGAGACATTATAAAACACTGAGCTGTTACAGTAGTTCACCTCCTAGAGACACTATAAAA
Organism: Salvelinus alpinus; assembly: GCF_045679555.1. Lineage (NCBI taxonomy): Eukaryota > Metazoa > Chordata > Actinopteri > Salmoniformes > Salmonidae > Salvelinus > Salvelinus alpinus. Next base: position 28,563,075 of record NC_092086.1, read on the forward strand.
CACTGAACTGTTACAGTAGTTCACCTCCTAGAGACACTATAAAACACTGAACTGTTACAGTAGTTCACCACCTAGAGACACCATAACACACTAAACTGTTACAGTAGTTCAACTCCTAGAGACACTATAACACACTGAACTGTTACAGTAGTTCAACTCCAAGAGACACTATACAACACTGAACTGTTACAGTAGTCCAACTACTAGTGACACTATAACACACTGAACTGTTACAGTAGTTCAACTACTAGTGACACTATAACACACTGAACTGTTACAGTAGTTCACCCCCGAGGGACACTATAACACACTGAACTGTTACAGTAGTTCAACTCCGAGAGACACTATAACACACTGAACTGTTACAGTAGTTCACCACCTGGATAGAGACACTATATCACACTGAGCTGTTACAGTAGTTCACCTCCTAGCAACACTATGACCAACTGATTTTTTCAGAAGTTCACCCCTAGAGAGAGAAACTATAACACACTGAATTGTTACGGTAGTTTAACTACTAGTGACACTATAACACACTGAACTGTTACAGTAGTTCAACTCCAAGAGACACTATACAACACTGAACTGTTACAGTAGTTCAACTCCAAGAGACACTTTACAACACTGAACTGTTACAGTAGTTCAACTACTAGTGACACTATAACACACTGAACTGTTACAGTAGTTCAACTCCAAGAGACACTATACAACACTGAACTGTTACAGTAGTTCAACTACTATTGACACTATAACACACTGAACTGTTACAGTAGTTCACCTCCTAGAGACATTATAAAACACTGAGCTGTTACAGTAGTTCACCTCCTAGAGACACTATAGAACACTGAACTGTTACAGTAGTTCAACTACTAGTGACACTATAACACACTGAACTGTTACACTAGTTCACCTCCTAGAGACATTATAAAACACTGAGCTGTTACAGTAGTTCACCTCCTAGAGACACTATAAAACACTGAACTGTTACAGTAGTTCACCACCTAGAGACACCATAACACACTAAACTGTTACAGTAGTTCACCTCCTAGAGACATTATAAAACACTGAGCTGTTACAGTAGTTCACCTCCTAGAGACACTATAAAACACTGAACTGTTACAGTAGTTCACCACCTAGAGACACCATAACACACTAAACTGTTACAGTAGTTCACCTCCTAGGGACACTATAACACACTGAACTGTTACAGTCGTTCACCACCTGGATAGAGACACTATATCACACTGAGCTGTTACAGTAGTTCACCTCCTAGCAACACTATGACCAACTGATTTTTTCAGAAGTTCACCCCTAGAGAGAGAAACTATTACACACTGAACTGTAGCAGTAGTTAATCTCCTAGAGACACTATAACACACTGAACTGTTACAGTAGTTCACCTCCTAGAGACACTATAACACACTGAACTGTTACAGTAGTTCAACTACTAGTGACACTATAACACACTGAACTGTTACAGTAGTTCAACTACTAGTGACACTATAACACACTGAGCTGTTATAGTAGTTCACCTCCCAGAGACACTATAAAACACTGAACTGTTACAGTAGTTCACCTCCTAGAGACACTATAAAACACTGAACTGTTACAGTAGTTCACCACCTAGATACACCATAACACACTAAACTGTTACAGTAGTTCAACTCCTAGAGACACTATAACACACTGAACTGTTACAGTAGTTCACTTCCTAGAGACATTATAAAACACTGAACTGTTACAGTAGTTCAACTCCTAGAGACACTATAACACACTGAACTGTTACAGTAGTTCAACTCCAAGAGACACTATACAACACTGAACTGTTACAGTAGTCCAACTACTAGTGACACTATAACACATTGAACTGTTACAGTAGTTCAACTACTAGTGACACTATAACACACTGAACTGTTACAGTAGTTCACCTCCGAGGGACACTATAACACACTGAACTGTTACAGTAGTTCAACTCCGAGAGACACTATAACACACTGAACTGTTACAGTAGTTCACCTCCGAGAGACACTATACCACACTGAACTGTTACAGTAGTTCACCTCCTAGAGACAATATAAAACACTAAACTGTTACAGTAGTTCACCTCCTAGAGACACTATAAAACACTGAACTGTTACAGTAGTTCACCTCCTAGAGACACTATAAAACACTGAACTGTTACAGTAGTTCAACTACTAGTGACACTATAACACACTGAACTGTTACAGTAGTTCAACTACTAGTGACACAATAACACACTGAACTGTTACAGTAGTTCACCTCCTAGAGACACTATAAAACACTGAACTGTTACAGTAGTTCACCTCCTAGAGACACTATAAAACACTGAACTGTTACAGTAGTTCACCACCTAGATACACCATAACACACTAAACTGTTACAGTAGTTCAACTCCTAGAGACACTATAACACACTGAACTGTTACAGTAGTTCACTTCCTAGAGACACTTTACAACACTGAACTGTTACAGTAGTTCAACTACTAGTGACACTATCACACACTGAACTGTTACAGTAGTTCAACTACTAGTGACACAATAACACACTGAACTGTTACAGTAGTTCACCTCCTAGAGACATTATAAAACACTGAGCTGTTACAGTAGTTCACCTCCTAGAGACACTATAAAACACTGAACTGTTACAGTAGTTCACCTCCTAGAGACACTATAAAACACTGAACTGTTACAGTAGTTCAACTACTAGTGACACTATAACACACTGAACTGTTACAGTAGTTCAACTACTAGTGACACAATAACACACTGAACTGTTACAGTAGTTCACCTCCTAGAGACACTATAAAACACTGAACTGTTACAGTAGTTCACCTCCTAGAGACACTATAAAACACTGAACTGTTACAGTAGTTCACCACCTAGATACACCATAACACACTAAACTGTTACAGTAGTTCAACTCCTAGAGACACTATAACACACTGAACTGTTACAGTAGTTCACTTCCTAGAGACACTTTACAACACTGAACTGTTACAGTAGTTCAACTACTAGTGACACTATCACACACTGAACTGTTACAGTAGTTCAACTACTAGTGACACAATAACACACTGAACTGTTACAGTAGTTCACCTCCTAGAGACATTATAAAACACTGAGCTGTTACAGTAGTTCACCTCCTAGAGACACTATAAAACACTGAACTGTTACAGTAGTTCACCTCCTAGAGACACTATAAAACACTGAACTGTTACAGTAGTTCACCACCTAGAGACACCATAACACACTAAACTGTTACAGTAGTTCAACTCCTAGAGACACTATAACACACTGAACTGTTACAGTAGTTCAACTCCAAGAGACACTATACAACACTGAACTGTTACAGTAGTCCAACTACTAGTGACACTATAACACACTGAACTGTTACAGTAGTTCACCTCCGAGGGACACTATAACACACTGAACTGTTACAGTAGTTCAACTCCGAGAGACACTATAACACACTGAACTGTTACAGTAGTTCACCTCCCAGAGACACTATAGCACATTGAACTGTTACAGTAGTTCACCTCCTAGGGACACTATAACACACTGAACTGTTACAGTAGTTCACCACCTGGATAGAGACACTATATCACACTGAGCTGTTACAGTAGTTCACCTCCTAGCAACACTATGACCAACTGATTTTTTCAGAAGTTCACCCCTAGAGAGAGAAACTATAACACACTGAATTGTTACGGTAGTTCAACTACTAGTGACACTATAACACACTGAACTGTTACAGTAGTTCAACTCCAAGAGACACTATACAACACTGAACTGTTACAGTAGTTCAACTCCAAGAGACACTTTACAACACTGAACTGTTACAGTAGTTCAACTACTAGTGACACTATAACACACTGAACTGTTACAGTAGTTCAACTCCAAGAGACACTATACAACACTGAACTGTTACAGTAGTTCAACTACTATTGACACTATAACACACTGAACTGTTACAGTAGTTCACCTCCTAGAGACATTATAAAACACTGAGCTGTTACAGTAGTTCACCTCCTAGAGACACTATAGAACACTGAACTGTTACAGTAGTTCAACTACTAGTGACACTATAACACACTGAACTGTTACAGTAGTTCACCTCCTAGAGACATTATAAAACACTGAGCTGTTACAGTAGTTCACCTCCTAGAGACACTATAAAACACTGAACTGTTACAGTAGTTCACCACCTAGAGACACCATAACACACTAAACTGTTACAGTAGTTCACCTCCTAGAGACATTATAAAACACTGAGCTGTTACAGTAGTTCACCTCCTAGAGACACTATAAAACACTGAACTGTTACAGTAGTTCACCACCTAGAGACACCATAACACACTAAACTGTTACAGTAGTTCACCTCCTAGGGACACTATAACACACTGAACTGTTACAGTAGTTCACCACCTGGATAGAGACACTATATCACACTGAGCTGTTACAGTAGTTCACCTCCTAGCAACACTATGACCAACTGATTTTTTCAGAAGTTCACCCCTAGAGAGAGAAACTATTACACACTGAACTGTAGCAGTAGTTAATCTCCTAGAGACACTATAACACACTGAACTGTTACAGTAGTTCACCTCCTAGAGACACTATAACACACTGAACTGTTACAGTAGTTCAACTACTAGTGACACTATAACACACTGAACTGTTACAGTAGTTCAACTACTAGTGACACTATAACACACTGAGCTGTTATAGTAGTTCACCTCCCAGAGACACTATAAAACACTGAACTGTTACAGTAGTTCACCTCCTAGAGACACTATAAAACACTGAACTGTTACAGTAGTTCACCACCTAGAGACACCATAACACACTAAACTGTTACAGTAGTTCAACTCCTAGAGACACTATACCACACTGAACTGTTACAGTAGTTCAACGACTAGTGACACTAAAACACACTGAACTGTTAAATTAGTTCAACTACTAGTGACACTATAACACACTGAACTGTTCCAGTAGTTCAACTACTAGTGACACTGTGACACACTGAACTGTTACAGGAGTTCACCTCCTAGAGACACCATAACACACTAAACTGTTACAGTAGTTCAACTACTAGTGACACGATAACACTCTGAACTGTTACAGTAGTTCACCACCTGGATAGAGACACTATAACACACTGAACTGTTACAGTAGTTCACCTCCCAGAGACACTATAGCACATTGAACTGTTACAGTAGTTCACCTCCTAGGGACACTATAACACACTGAACTGTTACAATAGTTCACCTCCTAGAGACACTATAACACACTGAACTGTTACAGTCGTTCACCACCTGGATAGAGACACTATATCACACTGAGCTGTTACAGTAGTTCACCTCCTAGCAACACTATGACCAACTGATTTTTTCAGAAGTTCACCCCTAGAGAGAGAAACTATTACACACTGAACTGTAGCAGTAGTTAATCTCCTAGAGACACTATAACACACTGAACTGTTACAGTAGTTCACCTCCTAGAGACACTATAAAACACTGAACTGTTACAGTAGTTCACATCCTAGAGACACCATAACACACCAAACTGTTACAGTAGTTCAACTACTAGTGACACTATAACACTCTGAACTGTTACAGTAGTTCACCACCTAGATAGAGACATTATAAAACACTGAACTGTTACAATAGTTCAACTCCTAAAGACACTATAACACACTGAACTGTTACAGTAGTTCAACTACTAGTGACACTATAACACACTGAACTGTTACAGTAGTTCAACTACTAGTGACACAATAACACACTGAACTGTTACAGTAGTTCATCTCCTAGAGACACTATAAAACACTGAACTGTTACAGTAGTTCACCTCCTAGTGACACTATAACACACTGAACTGTTACAGTAGTTCAACTACTAGTGACACAATAACACACTGAACTGTTACAGTAGTTCACCTCCTAGAGACACTATAAAACACTGAACTGTTACAGTAGTTCACCTCCTAGAGACACTATAAAACACTGAACTGTTACAGTAGTTCACCTCCTAGAGACACTATAAAACACTGAACTGTTACAGTAGTTCAACTACTAGTGACACTATAACACACTGAACTGTTACACTAGTTCACCTCCTAGAGACATTATAAAACACTGAGCTGTTACAGTAGTTCACCTCCTAGAGACACTATAAAACACTGAACTGTTACAGTAGTTCACCACCTAGAGACACCATAACACACTAAACTGTTACAGTAGTTCACCTCCTAGAGACATTATAAAACACTGAGCTGTTACAGTAGTTCACCTCCTAGAGACACTATAAAACACTGAACTGTTACAGTAGTTCACCACCTAGAGACACCATAACACACTAAACTGTTACAGTAGTTCACCTCCTAGGGACACTATAACACACTGAACTGTTACAGTCGTTCACCACCTGGATAGAGACACTATATCACACTGAGCTGTTACAGTAGTTCACCTCCTAGCAACACTATGACCAACTGATTTTTTCAGAAGTTCACCCCTAGAGAGAGAAACTATTACACACTGAACTGTAGCAGTAGTTAATCTCCTAGAGACACTATAACACACTGAACTGTTACAGTAGTTCACCTCCTAGAGACACTATAACACACTGAACTGTTACAGTAGTTCAACTACTAGTGACACTATAACACACTGAACTGTTACAGTAGTTCAACTACTAGTGACACTATAACACACTGAGCTGTTATAGTAGTTCACCTCCCAGAGACACTATAAAACACTGAACTGTTACAGTAGTTCACCTCCTAGAGACACTATAAAACACTGAACTGTTACAGTAGTTCACCACCTAGATACACCATAACACACTAAACTGTTACAGTAGTTCAACTCCTAGAGACACTATAACACACTGAACTGTTACAGTAGTTCACTTCCTAGAGACATTATAAAACACTGAACTGTTACAGTAGTTCAACTCCTAGAGACACTATAACACACTGAACTGTTACAGTAGTTCAACTCCAAGAGACACTATACAACACTGAACTGTTACAGTAGTCCAACTACTAGTGACACTATAACACATTGAACTGTTACAGTAGTTCAACTACTAGTGACACTATAACACACTGAACTGTTACAGTAGTTCACCTCCGAGGGACACTATAACACACTGAACTGTTACAGTAGTTCAACTCCGAGAGACACTATAACACACTGAACTGTTACAGTAGTTCACCTCCGAGAGACACTATACCACACTGAACTGTTACAGTAGTTCACCTCCTAGAGACACTATAACACACTGAACTGTTACAGTAGTTCAACTCCAAGAGACACTATACAACACTGAACTGTTACAGTAGTTCAACTACTATTGACACTATAACACACTGAACTGTTACAGTAGTTCACCTCCTAGAGACATTATAAAACACTGAGCTGTTACAGTAGTTCACCTCCTAGAGACACTATAGAACACTGAACTGTTACAGTAGTTCAACTACTAGTGACACTATAACACACTGAACTGTTACAGTAGTTCACCTCCTAGAGACATTATAAAACACTGAGCTGTTACAGTAGTTCACCTCCTAGAGACACTATAAAACACTGAACTGTTACAGTAGTTCACCACCTAGAGACACCATAACACACTAAACTGTTACAGTAGTTCACCTCCTAGAGACATTATAAAACACTGAGCTGTTACAGTAGTTCACCTCCTAGAGACACTATAAAACACTGAACTGTTACAGTAGTTCACCACCTAGAGACACCATAACACACTAAACTGTTACAGTAGTTCACCTCCTAGGGACACTATAACACACTGAACTGTTACAGTAGTTCACCACCTGGATAGAGACACTATATCACACTGAGCTGTTACAGTAGTTCACCTCCTAGCAACACTATGACCAACTGATTTTTTCAGAAGTTCACCCCTAGAGAGAGAAACTATTACACACTGAACTGTAGCAGTAGTTAATCTCCTAGAGACACTATAACACACTGAACTGTTACAGTAGTTCACCTCCTAGAGACACTATAACACACTGAACTGTTACAGTAGTTCAACTACTAGTGACACTATAACACACTGAACTGTTACAGTAGTTCAACTACTAGTGACACTATAACACACTGAGCTGTTATAGTAGTTCACCTCCCAGAGACACTATAAAACACTGAACTGTTACAGTAGTTCACCTCCTAGAGACACTATAAAACACTGAACTGTTACAGTAGTTCACCACCTAGAGACACCATAACACACTAAACTGTTACAGTAGTTCAACTCCTAGAGACACTATACCACACTGAACTGTTACAGTAGTTCAACGACTAGTGACACTAAAACACACTGAACTGTTAAATTAGTTCAACTACTAGTGACACTATAACACACTGAACTGTTCCAGCAGTTCAACTACTAGTGACACTGTGACACACTGAACTGTTACAGGAGTTCACCTCCTAGAGACACCATAACACACTAAACTGTTACAGTAGTTCAACTACTAGTGACACGATAACACTCTGAACTGTTACAGTAGTTCACCACCTGGATAGAGACACTATAACACACTGAACTGTTACAGTAGTTCACCTCCCAGAGACACTATAGCACATTGAACTGTTACAGTAGTTCACCTCCTAGGGACACTATAACACACTGAACTGTTACAGTAGTTCACCTCCTAGAGACACTATAACACACTGAACTGTTACAGTCGTTCACCACCTGGATAGAGACACTATATCACACTGAGCTGTTACAGTAGTTCACCTCCTAGCAACACTATGACCAACTGATTTTTTCAGAAGTTCACCCCTAGAGAGAGAAACTATTACACACTGAACTGTAGCAGTAGTTAATCTCCTAGAGACACTATAACACACTGAACTGTTACAGTAGTTCACCTCCTAGAGACACTATAAAACACTGAACTGTTACAGTAGTTCACATCCTAGAGACACCATAACACACCAAACTGTTACAGTAGTTCAACTACTAGTGACACTATAACACTCTGAACTGTTACAGTAGTTCACCACCTAGATAGAGACATTATAAAACACTGAACTGTTACAATAGTTCAACTCCTAAAGACACTATAACACACTGAACTGTTACAGTAGTTCAACTACTAGTGACACTATAACACACTGAACTGTTACAGTAGTTCAACTACTAGTGACACAATAACACACTGAACTGTTACAGTAGTTCATCTCCTAGAGACACTATAAAACACTGAACTGTTACAGTAGTTCACCTCCTAGTGACACTATAACACACTGAACTGTTACAGTAGTTCAACTACTAGTGACACAATAACACACTGAACTGTTACAGTAGTTCACCTCCTAGAGACACTATAAAACACTGAACTGTTACAGTAGTTCACCTCCTAGAGACACTATAAAACACTGAACTGTTACAGTAGTTCACCTCCTAGAGACACTATAAAACACTGAACTGTTACAGTAGTTCAACTACTAGTGACACTATAACACACTGAACTGTTACACTAGTTCACCTCCTAGAGACATTATATAACACTGAGCTGTTACAGTAGTTCACCTCCTAGAGACACTATAAAACACTGAACTGTTACAGTAGTTCACCACCTAGAGACACCATAACACACTAAACTGTTACAGTAGTTCACCTCCTAGAGACATTATAAAACACTGAGCTGTTACAGTAGTTCACCTCCTAGAGACACTATAAAACACTGAACTGTTACAGTAGTTCACCACCTAGAGACACCATAACACACTAAACTGTTACAGTAGTTCACCTCCTAGGGACACTATAACACACTGAACTGTTACAGTCGTTCACCACCTGGATAGAGACACTATATCACACTGAGCTGTTACAGTAGTTCACCTCCTAGCAACACTATGACCAACTGATTTTTTCAGAAGTTCACCCCTAGAGAGAGAAACTATTACACACTGAACTGTAGCAGTAGTTAATCTCCTAGAGACACTATAACACACTGAACTGTTACAGTAGTTCACCTCCTAGAGACACTATAACACACTGAACTGTTACAGTAGTTCAACTACTAGTGACACTATAACACACTGAACTGTTACAGTAGTTCAACTACTAGTGACACTATAACACACTGAGCTGTTATAGTAGTTCACCTCCCAGAGACACTATAAAACACTGAACTGTTACAGTAGTTCACCTCCTAGAGACACTATAAAACACTGAACTGTTACAGTAGTTCACCACCTAGATACACCATAACACACTAAACTGTTACAGTAGTTCAACTCCTAGAGACACTATAACACACTGAACTGTTACAGTAGTTCACTTCCTAGAGACATTA